>NC_136520.1:10718975-10826475 GCF_053919585.1 Euprymna scolopes | reverse complement strand
TGCCCTTAAGTGTTGAACACCCCGACTTTGCATTTTGAGGGTGCTGACAATCGTCCTGTTGTCAAAACATGGATCGTTAAAGAGATTGAATTGTACAGCATCGCATCTCCGTTCACGCTTGTTGAACATTGTGTCACTTTAAGACATGCTATATAAGGTTCCTATCGCTCTGGGATTTGTATACAACTAACAAACTAGTAGATGGTCTGCAACAAAAAACGAAAACAATATTTCATCAAATGGAAATTAAATCATCGTATTTTCTAAGACGATAATTTTATCCTTTCCTGCTATAAAAGAAAAATATGTGCACTAACATACATGTTTACAAAATTATATTTGCAGGCAGAAATTAAAACCTTGAATAATTACTTAAACTCTAATGTAAATTAATATTAAGCAGTTTTTACAAATTGATAATAGTTAATTATTGGATTTTAATTAATTATAAGATGAAACTTTAATGATTCAAACTAGATAGATAACGACAAACTTCCACCCATTAATATGGGAGGGGAGATTATCACCAAAAGTGTCATGAATTATTAAGTTCGCACCGGACTTACTACTTAGATATAAGTCACTTGTACCCATTCCCCTTTCTCCTCCCCCCCTTTTTTTAATGGAGAGTAGATAATACAGTGGATGTGTTATCGGCAGCTCCAGTTACTCTCGCTTCTCCTATTTTGTCATTCAGTCCTCATTCAATGAGTGATGTTTCTGACAAAGGGTGAAGAAAAAGCTGCTTAAAGGTTTGTACTACTTGGTGACCAGTAGTCTGAGATGTCGGACATTTTTCTGTCTCTGTCTGTCCTTGTTGCCATGTCACTAGTAAGGGTGCTGGAGGTAAACGTTTTGTCTGGGCTGACGTTATCCGCCTGATAGTCAGGGACCCGAACCTTGGATTAACCACTAAGGAGGCTATCCTATCAGCAGGCGCAAAGTACTGGGACTGCTGTATTGCCATTTGGTGAGTGGATCTGGACCATGCAGTAGTCTCTGGTGGGGCCTCTCGATGCCATACTAGTGGGTAATTGTTACGGCTTTACCTTTTCGTGTGCTACAAAAAAAAAATCCTGTCTTTTTCTCTTACTTTCCCTCTCTGTACTGCTCTAACCAAGTATGCCGACCTATTCCACAAATCCCAAAACCTATACATGAAATATCTCCAGAATAAAAACTCGATTAAACCTAGAACCCCATCTTCCAGCGTAGACCCCTACTACCAGGTCTCCTTCTCCAATATCAGGGGTCTACGTTCCAACCTTCCAGAGGTTGAAACCCAATTACAGGAGACGAAACCGGACATATTATTTCCATGTGAAACTGGAATAGGGCTGACCACTTCCCTAGATGAGTTCATAATTAATGGATACTCCAATTTAACAGCTAAATCTGACTCCCAAGATCGCCATGGGCATGGAATATGTGCCTACATTAAGGATGGCTTCCCATGTGGCAGGGATATCTCTAGAGAAGATCCTAATTTACCCTATATGTGATTCAGGGTTGCACTTGCTAACACCACTGCATTTATATTTGCCCTTTATAGGCCCCACAACAGCGGAGTTACTATCTTTAAGAGCATATCTGAGAAAATAGACCTCATACTGTCTTCACATCCCTCGGCTAACATCCACATCTGTGGTGACTTCAACGTCCATAACGTGGAATGGCTGACCCATTCAAATAAGACAGATGATGAGGGGAGGTTTTGTCATGATTTTGCCATTGCTTATGACCTCACTCAGATTGTTCGCGAACCCACCCGTGTGCCCGATACACCCAATAAATATGCAAGCCTCTTAGACCTTTTTCTCTCAACTTCCCCTGAGCTATGTTCATGTACCGTTCATTCTCCTCTAGGATCCTCCGACCACTCCGTCGTATCAGTTAAGATAAAAACGAAATGTAAGAAGCCATCCGACGTACGCCTCCACCGTACTGTATACCGATACTCTATGGCTGACTGGGATAGCTTCCGTACATTCATATCTGATTTACTTCTGCACTCCATGTTTAAAAAGGAAGTGTCCTCTATAGTATCAGATCTGACCGAATGGTTAAGTGTAGGCATAGACCAATTCATACCATCTAAAAAATTCCAACGAAAACCTAACAGCCAGCCATGGTTCTCCCCAGAATGTGTTGCTGCTATCGCGCACAGAAATCACTTTTTCCATAGCTACCAACGTAATAGATGCACTGAGACTAAAGCTGCTTTCAGGACTGCCAGCAACTACTGTAAAAGAGTAATAAAAAATGCAAGAGAGCTATATGCCCAGTCTGTTAAATCCAAGGTAGCTGATCAGCGGCTTGGTTCCCACCAGTTTTGGCAAATAACAAATAGGATCCTGAACAGAAGTGTGCGTTCTATCCCAACCATTATCAATGGACCAGAGGTTATCTCGTCAGCGTCAGACAAGGCCAAACTATTTGCAAAGAACTTTGCAGCTAATTCTACCCGATGCGACGAAGGCCATCAACTCCCCATATTTCCTCCTATAACACAGAACAAGCTAGGTAACATACAAATATCCGTGCATGAGGTCGCCAAGCTAATAAAAAACCTAGATTCCAGTAAAGCAACTGGCCCTGATGGCATCCCAATTATAGTGTTAAAAAAGCTTCAACCAGAACTTGCTCCCATACTTACGAAACTATTTAAGCACTGCCTTAAGGAGAAGTGCTTTCCGACTCCCTGGAAGACCTCATCAGTTTGCCCTGTATTTAAGAATTCAGGTGATAAGTCATCTCCCTCTCAGTACAGACCAATAAGTCTTCTCTGTGTTATGAGTAAGTTGCTGGAATCAATATTAAATAGAGAAATAGTCAACCACCTCAGCAGGAGTAACCTTCTTAGTGACACACAATATGGTTTCCGCTCTGCAAGATCTACCGCAGATGTGCTGACGGTTATATCCCACAGGATTAGTTAATCTCTTGACAAAGGCTTCCTTTCTAGGGCAATTGCTCTTGACATATCAAAGGCCTTTGACAAAGTATGGCATAAGGGTCTACTTCACAAGATTTCCAGCTACGGTATAACGGGAAATGTTTCCCTCAGGAGTCCATCCTGGGCCCAACTCTCTTCCTGACCTACATCAATGACCTCCCTAAACACATACTTAAATCATTCGTTGACATCTATGCTGATGACATGACCATCTACGGCAACACATCAAAGGCTGTAAATGACGAAGTTCTCTCGGATTCTCTCTCCTCTGATCTCGAGCGCGTGGTTCAGTGGGGGAAGATGTGGCTAGTTACCTTTAATGCATCCAAAACCAAACTCCTATCCTTACATCATCAACGCTCTGATCCCCAGCTTGCATCAATTGTGATGGATGGCTCTCGTCTGGGTGAGGCCCCGTGTTTTGACAAGCTTCTGGGTTTGACCTTTACTCCTGATCTGAAATGGAACACGTACATCAAGTCTGTTGCCAAGGTCGCTGGAAAGATGGTGGGATCCTTCTACCGCTCCAGAAGATATCTCACTACTGATGCCGTTCTCTATCTATATAAAAGCCAAGTACGGCCAAGGATGGAATACTGTTGCCATATCTGGGCAGGAGCTGCCAAAAACAGCCTATCATGCCTTGACAGAGTACAAAATAGACTTCGTGGTTTAGTGGGGGATGCCCTTTTCTCTACCCTGCAACACCTCTCCCACAGAAGAGACGTTGCGAGTCTATCCTTGTTTTATCGTTATTTTCATGGCAGGTGCTCGTCTGAACTCCAATCCCTGGTCCTCCCTCGCCAATCTTTCACGAAAAACACCCGTCTAGCTGAATCCACTGTGAAAAATTTCCCCCACTCTATATCTGTGCCTAGATCAAAACGCGAATTTCATGAACAAAGCTTCTTTCTTAGAACTGCACGCCTGTGGAACTCTGTTCCGTCTTCCTGCTTCCCTCTGGACTACAACTCGGATGTCTTCAAGTCTAATGTTAACAAATTCCTAATGAACCGCCCCCCTAATTAAACACTTCATCAAATCTCCTCACTAACGTAATGTACTTGCAATAACCCTTATCCCTGAGTGGCTTCCGGGCCTTAATAAGTGGTGATCACTGTGTAAAAAAAAAAAGGCCCCACATTGTCCGGGATTGAATGAGGATCGGCAAATGTTCGACCCTCCTATACACATATAGTTATATAAATCAGAAAAATCGCCCATTTCTTAAATCGATTTATTACTTGCTTTATTTGGGGATGCTACCTCGCATCGTACAGGGAGGAAGCTTCATATGCCTCCCCAGATTTATTCTGTATTACACTGTAGATGATCTACTGTTGATTTTATAAAATTATATATAAACCATGGCTTCAATTAAAGTTTAAAAATGCGAAAGTATCATAGTTTAATTGTACCCTTAAGGGAAACAATCATTTTGAATGCGTCCCTTTCTTAATGTGATTTTTCTTTGTCCACCGACAACCAGATGTAAACCCTCAGCGATCCCTAATGCGTCGTGCTCATTCTCCACAGGAAATTCTTCGCAGGATATCTCGGCGCAGCAGGATTTCGTTGATAGATTTGGTCGGAGTCGATTTCAACCTTCGGGTTGATATACCGCTGCCACGCTGGAAGTGAATAGATTTTCATGCACGCAAAAGAACGACTGATACAATATCTCTATTCTACTTGGTTAATTCAAGTTAGATATACAAAATATGATAGACACTTATATACAATGGTTCATTGGTTGATTTTTAACAAACACTATTGAGTCCCAATTAGTTTTTGGCGGTGTTGATGGAAGGGAAGAGAGGGTTGCGACGCATCTTTTATTAAGAATAGATTCGTTCAGAACTCAGCTCCAACTCTCTCCAACTGACGATTTTGGCGCGGAGATTCGTTTATGTACGGAGGTATCGGGATAGGGTAGGTCGCTCCCTAGACCAATCGCCAATAATTACATCATTCCAGGGGAATCCCCGTGTGTGGGGCCTCTGAATCTGCGAACGCTGTCAGTTGTAGTTCTTTCGATCGGAAGAGGTCACTCCCTCACCCGACCTCCTAGTCGAGTATTGTACTCAGAGGCCAGACGTCCCTGAGTAAGTGCTCGCTAGCAAAGTGATATTAAAGTGTCACTTTCACCAAACAATCAGAATTATATATCGGTTTAATAGAAACCAATAAAATTCATAACCTAACACTTCCTTTCAGCAGGGTCGGCCGCTGCTGCCCGGGCATGCAATAATACTTAACAAATAACACAAGCATAGTTGCCCGGCATTCTCCAGAATTTCAGGAGTCTCAACCTCCCCGAAATAGGGAGCCCTACCCCTCCTTGGGACGGTCACGTCACATTAACAAAGAACGTATTATTTATTAATAAAATTTATTTTAACATAAACACCTGATTAAAGGTAAATGTGTTATATACTGGTGTTATTTTTAGAAGTACCAAATACGGCACCAAATATTCGTATATGTTATGGAATTCTTATTAGAAGAGAACTGCTGTTATTTGTTGCTGTTCATATTTGTGAGAGTCTTAGAGTGACAGACACAGTCTTAAGAGATTCCTAGGAGTGTTCATGTGTTGAGTTTCATATGTCTTAAGATGTTCATGTTGTAAGAGATAGCATATTGGAGACATAAACAGGGTATATATAAAGAAACAGACAGTTTGTTACATGATAAGGGCTGTCCCCTGTTCATGTAAGTATAAAAATAGAGAGATTAGTTAAAATGAAAATAAGAGAAAGCAGAAATCGAACCCTGGACATAAGTTTAAAGAACAATAGGTTTAAATGGAATGTCCAGTAAATTGTTAATTCGGATGAAATAAATAATAAATAAACTATTCAATTGTTAAAAGAATGTGGATAATAAAATATGAGTTAAATAAATTAGATATGTAGGTTAAATTCCTTTGTGGAAACAACACAAGAAAAATAGGTTATTGGGAAATCAATGTCGAAAACGTGCAAAGTCGCGCATGTTAAAACACGTGAATTTTGCTCACGTGGCCGGGCTGCATGGATTTCTCAATATAGGAGGTGGGAGTTAGTTGGTCGTAGAGAGAGTCAGAGACAGTCAGGGGGACAGTCAGGAGAGACAGTCAGGGGAGACAGAGACAGACGGACGTCTGAAGCGAGACGTCACTTCAGAAACTAAGATGTGAAACTTTGAGTTCTTAATGAGGAAATCCCGACCGGTCGTATTAAATAAATTCATCATGTGTTTTGGATAAAGCTCATCTTTGTGTTTGTGATTTCTACAAAAAGGTAAATTGTATTGTTATTATATGTCTGTGTTATAAAATGTCATTACAACAACATCTCTCTCTCTCTAAGATACAACATCATATGTAATAAGACAAGAACTCTCACTAAGAGTCATATCATTACTAATAAGAACTCACGTAACATACGCGCACAAGTGGTATAGTCTAATAATAATAATAATAATAATAATAATAACTATATAACAAATCTCAATTTGGTGTTCGTGAACCTTTTGCATCAGCGATGCAGAAACCGAACCTGGGGTCGATACCACGAAAAAAAAGAAAAAAAGAAACACAACGTTTTAAAGGGGTCCAACATAATTTAAAAAAATAAATAAATAATACCACGGAAAAAGAAAAATTACACGATCACAGATTTCGAAAAAGAAAAAGAAACACAACTTTTTAAAGGGGTCCAACATAATTTTCAAAAATAAATAAATAATACCATGGAAAAAGAAAAAAATCACACGATCACAGAATTCGAAAAAGAAAAAGAAACACAACGTTTTAAAAGGGTCCAACATAATTTTAAAAAAATAAATTAATAATACCATGGAAAAAGAAAAATTACACGATCACAGAATTCGAAAAAGAAAAAGAAACACAACGTTTTAAAAGGGTCCAACATAATTTTAAAAAATAAATAAATAATACCACGGAAAAAAATAATTTACACGATCACAGAAATGCGAAAAAAAAAGAAAAAAAATGAACACACACGCACACAGAGAACAAAAGATACAAGAAATATTAAAAAGAAAAAGAAGAAAAGGCCGATATGCCGTAAAAAGAAATTCGTAGTAATGGAAAAAAAATAGTAAACAAGTCACCATGCGTAATTCATTGATAAATAAATTGGTCTGCTAAAAACACACACACACACACACACACATACACGCGAATGCAGAGATTGTGTAATCCATTATTGTTTTGAAATTTGTAGAAGTGTCATTAGAAAATCTGTGTCAATATGAAATCGTTTGGACGAATTGTTGAATTAAATCTGTCAATCAAAACAGGAATTTTTGAAAGGTCGCATGTACTTTCTTAAACAGCGTTTAAATTGTTTGGAAATGCATTTTGTGTTCATAGTGAACTTTTCGGCTTTTGCGTGTTCATTTATTTTGTTTTTGAAAAAAAAAGGACAATTGTTTTGGACAGACTGTTGAATTGTTGTTTGTTACAGATGATTTTTTTTTGTTGTTAAAAAAAAGTTATAACTGTTTCAAAATGTTTAAATGTATTAAGGTTTTTTTTTTGAAAATGTTTTTATGATGTTGAACAAATATTGTAAATTGTCTTATGTATGAAATGTTATGATTTTCACAGCAAGAATTCAAAGTTATCCGTAAATATACATTAGATTAAAATGATCTAGTAGAAAATAAGTTAAGACGTATGGTTGGCTTACAGATTCAGTTAGAATTTTAGAAGGGGGACAAGAATTAAAATTACGTAAACGGGCATTTGGAGAGTTTTTAGATGTGATAAGCCGTAAGAAAGATGTTTTGTTTTAGCATTTGGTTTTGTTGTTTTTTTTAGAGATCCTAAAAATTTTTCTCCAAGAAAAGTGACTTGGTAGGGATTTATAAGCACAAGAAGTGCCCCTATACGAAAAATTTGGGAACCTGGTTAATTAAGTGCTTAAAATAAGCTGGTTGCACGTAACGACTCCAAGCAAAGTAGTAAGTATTGGCTTAGTTAATAAACAGGCGTTGGAAAGAATACGAAAATTCTTAAGGGGACCAGTAAACCGATGAGAGGTAGTCCCGAGGCAATCACATATAGCTTAATGAAGTAAGAGATAGGCAAAAATATGCCGTAGATTACGTAAGAAAGATATAACCTTGTATTTTTTTTAGAGACGCATGAATGTGAGATATATCTGCTGGATCTTGGAGGCTCTGGTGAGAGGAAAGAAAAGTCACAAAAAAACGGGCAAATAGATAGAATTTAGGCGCAATTAAGTTGTTGGTCGCAGGAAACGTGTTAGTTAGTTAGGGGTGATATTTCTAAATCCTCGTCGAAGTTTCAAGAATCCAAGCAAGGAAATCCGAGTGAATCCGTATGAGAGAAAAAAAGGTATATCTTAAACTTCTGAAGCCAACCACAAAGATTTAAGTATATGAGCTTTGGTATGTCCCGTATAAGATAGCTATAGAAAAAAAAACAGAGCCATACTTGATAAGACTAACCATGCGGAAAGAGAGACCAGAACACTTTTGAGACGAAGGAAGTCGTCCATTTAGAGAAAGGTGAAAACCTCTAGTCTGCGGCATATGGGTGGCTGGAAAATAGCTGATTTTAATCATAGGTAAATACCCTACACCCAAAAAGTAAATGCCACAAAGATCAGAAAGGTTCTGATCTTATAAAAAAAATAAATAATTGTGAAGTCGGCCGTGAAGGGCTGACTGAAAGAGATTTTTTTGTGTGTTTTTTTAGCCTGATCTTTCTAGCCGTGTGGTTGTGTAGATGTAAAAATAAAAAAAAATGTACTAAAGTTAAAAATGCATACATTTTTTTTGTGAAATATGGAAGGGAGGGATGTTACATGATAAGGGCTGTCCCCTGTTCATGTAAGTATAAAAATAGACAGATTAGTTAAAATGAAAATAAGAGAAAGCAGAGATCGAACCCTGGACATAAGTTTTAAAGAACAATAGGTTTAAATGGAATGTCCAGTAAATTGTTAATTCGGATGAAATAAATAATAAATAAACTATTCAATTGTTAAAAGAATGTGGATAATAAAATATGAGTTAAATAAATTAGATATGTAGGTTAAATTGCTTTGTGGAAACAACACAAGAAAAATAGGTTATTGGGAAATCAATGTCGAAAACGTGCAAAGTCGCGCATGTTGAAACACGTGAATTTTGCTCACGTGGCCGGGATGCATGGATTTCTCAATATAGGAGGTGGGAGTTAGTTGGTCGTAGAGAGAGTCAGAGACAGTCAGAGGGACAGTCAGGAGAGACAGTCAGGGGAGACAGAGACAGGCGGACGTCTGAAGCGAGACGTCACTTCAGAAACTAAGATGTGAAACTTTGAGTTCTTAATGAGGAAATCCCGACCGGTCGTATTAAATAAATTCATCATGTGTTTTGGATAAAGCTCATCTTTGTGTTTGTGATTTCTACAAAAAGGTAAATTGTTATTATATGTCTGTGTTATAAAATGTCATTACAACAACATCTCTCTCTCTAAGATACAACATCATATGTAATAAGACAAGAACTCTCACTAAGACTCATATCTTTACTAATAAGAACTCACGTAACATACGCGCACAAGTGGTATAGTCTAATAATAATAATAATAATAATAATAATAATAATAATAATAACTATATAACAAGTTCTTATATATATAATAGACAGTATACATTTACTACAATAGCCAACGGCATGTAATACACAATGAGAGGAGATTTGATATATAGATAGACAGACCGAGAGATAGTGCGTTTGACATTTACGTTTTCACAGTTGTGCATATAATATAAACATGTTACCTTTCTCGTTGTAATGATGAACACAAAAGACGCAGATACAAAACCACATGATGATACCTTTATTTCTTTTTCGACCGGTCGGACATGATTTTGTATTTCAAGGATTCAAAGTTGTTACATGGTTATCTCTAACCCCCCTCGCTTCCAGAGGGTGCTGAGAATCGGTCTGAACCTCCCTGCTCCTCTGATCTGACTGATCTAATTCTCCCTAACTAACTTCGAACACTTTCCTATATTGAGAACTCGTAACGTCATCGCATGAGTAAACATGTGATCATAAAGCACGTTGGATGACATGCGTCACGTTGCCAAACTTGACATGACCCCGAGGTCAGTAACTTATTTTTCAAATAACCTCTTTACAAAATATGTTTACAATTTCAATTGACGATTAAATTCCTTATTTCAATTTTTTTTATAATAAAACATCATTACATTCCTTTCCAATAACTGATATGTAAGCTAAACAAATGCGTTCAACATTCTTTATTTCAATAACATTCTGTGTTTTTTTTAACTTATGACCGGAATTTTCAATTCCAAATCTAGCTTCGCAAGTTCGAATCCTTGACTATGCTATTTCATATTTACATTTAACTAATTCCCTATTTTTTTTACTTTCATGAAAAGGGGACAGCCCTTTATCATGTAACAAATGTAGGAGAGTTAAGTAGCACAGTCATATTATGCTCTATAAAAAAACATTCGAACGCGTTCCTGTTTTATAAAGGAATTTAAACTTGAGTTTGGAGATGGAGCGCTATTGATTGTGCGGTTATACACTTATCAAATACAACTGTGATATTCTGTATAATTCCAAGTAACTGTTAATGAATATTCTGAGAAAAACAATGGGGGGAGAATAGGAGTCAACTGTTTCACAGTTTGGAATTGTACCATCATTGCCGAAAATAGCAATCATGGGAACTTAATTTCCTTCAGTGTATGTGTTAGTTGCCGGTAGCCCGGAGGAAAGTACTTTAGCCACTAAGCTTGGAGTATGACGTTTCCGAATTTTTTTTAGATGAGGATTGGTTATTCGTATTATTTGGATTCGTCGAACTACTGTTCTCATCTTGAGTGTGATTTTCACAACGTTTTGGTCGATGTAACCTCCGACCGCCTTCAGGTGTCTTTTGTTGAACGCGGGAATTTTTCTGTCGAACTCGTGAAATTGGACGGACGGTTCAACTGTCAATGTGGGCAACCGAAAAATGCAACTGTGAGTTACTTATCTCTATCCAGTCATGGCTGACGGAACAAGAGCATGCTACCCCTGTAGTAAATTACAGCGATCCGCTCGAAATTCCACCCAAATTCCCGAGTTCGACAGAAACATTCCCAAGTTCAATAAGATGCACCTGAAGAAGGTCGGAGGTTACATCAATTGAAAAATTGTTAAATTCACAAGATGAGAACAATACTCCGATGAATCCAAAAAATACGAAGGTAGGCGTAGCTTCTATTTCTGGGTTCAAATATCTCAATTAGCAGTAATTCTCAATTCATGCATTGATGATGGCAGAAGCATTTAACACTAGTGTCACTATCTATAACAATTCTTAATATTTATTTTTAAATAATATAAAACTCCTTCAATATATCCCTGTTTATGGGATTTAGAAAAAGCGAGCAACATTATCGAATACACAAAATTCCAATGTGACCTGTTAAATACTATGTCTGACTATCAACTGTAAAAACCTTAAAATAGTATTTATACTTTAATTTCCTTTCAATTAAGTGATAGTTGTCGATGACCAGCAGGAAAAACGCCAGCCTACTAAAACACGTTTTTAATGTTAAACTATATGATTATAAAACTCAATTTACCTTGTAACGAGTGATGTAACCCACTTTCCGGTTTACGACGTCCGGTTGCGCATGCGCAAATAAATATTACCCCATAGCAACGAAAGCAAATAGACACAAATCGCTTTTTATTGCAGATTTTGACCTGTGCACTCAAATATTAACGTTATTATTTCGAAATTATTATTTAACATGGGAAGAGTGGGGGTGTTTTGCAACTATTCTTTATTAAAACTATACTGTCGCTATTTTCTTACAACTAAAAAACTTTAACCCGTTGACAAACATAAGAGCAATTGTAGTAAAGTCAAGACTACTGCTACCACTACTACTACTAATACTACTACTACTACTACTCTCTATCCGTCCATTTACCTTTCTTCCTTCATTTCTTTCTTCCTTCCTTATTTTTATTTTTTATTTACATTTCTAGATACAAAATAGTTATGTGAGAACGGTAAATTTGTTGACACATTTACTTATCTGTTTCAATATTAGTTTTATTTTATTTTATTTATTTAGGTTTTATTTTTTGCTTCAGGTTTTATTAATTTTTTTTTTTTTTTTTAGATTTGAAGTTTCTATAACTGGGTTGTAGGATTCCAATATGGGTTTTTCATTCTTATATTTCTCGCCGGTAGGTTCATGTGCGTTTTTGCTGCTAAATGACTTTCGTCTGCGTTCGATTCGAAGGAAAATCATGTTTAATTTTCGATTTTTGATCGATTATTCGAAAAAAAATATAGGTAACTTTACACGAATAGGGAACATGTTTTTATCATGTTTGAGTCATCCGTCCGTGATTTTTCATTTTAATATACTTTCAGAGAAATGTTTCTGTTATGTCAAAAAACAAAAAAACTATTTTCTTTACGTCACAAGTGTCACGCTCATACATGAATTCCTTAGCTAATATAGCATGCTGACCCAACGGGTCACGGGTAGTCTAATATATATAAAAATATTATGGCTAAGAAATATAAGTTACAAATTCTTCTTTGGCTCTGTTAGCCTACGAAGTCAGTAGTGATCTATTACTGAGTTCGAACCTCACGACAAGCAGTAATTATCACATTCTTCACTGATGATTGTATAAGTACGAGACACTGGTGGCTACAGGTATAACATAATTGTAATCTTTATTTAAATGTATTACAGTTTATATATATATATAATTTCAACAGTTTTATAAATATATAAATTAAGTACCATCAGCTTGAATCGAAACCGAACGTATGGCGTTCCAGCCTTCGTCGTTAACTTGGAAAAATTTGCTAGAAATTAAGACATGACGGTAAAATTTGAGACAGTGACAGTTTCTGACACACACACGCATATATATATATATATGTGTGTGTGTGTGTGTGTGTGTGTGTGTGTGTGTGTGTGTGTTTGTGTCTGTGTGTGTGTATGTTCGTTCGAGTTAAGAGATGGAATGAGCGGTCAACAACAAGAAAACCGTTAAAATATTTCTGCTTGTTCTCGTGTCTGTATTATCTCGTCTGATGCGATAATCATGTTTTGACTCGAAATACATTTAATCTTTTTTTTTTTCTACGACGTGTTTTAAATATCAATTATTTTATTTTAATGTTACGTCAATGTGGGGAAATGTAGTGTGTCACTGTAACAGCACGCCTACATGAAAACAAAGTATCTCTCTTACAACGCAATTCTCTTTTTATTTATTTTTAATTCAGTTTTCACCCCAAACAAGGCACAGTGCCACTTTGAAGCAGGGGGCTACTATCAGGGACTTAATTTGCGGGGTCATTATGAAGGGAGATGAGTAGAAAGATGTTTGTTAACATTACACTTGAACTTCTGCATATCAGTGCAGTTGGGAAAGCAGAATCCTGGAAGGGAGTTCCAAAGACCCGCAGTTCTGGGGAAGAAACTATTGGAGTAAAAGGTTTTTTTGCACCTAGGGATCTCTACTGTAAAGGGATGAGTAGTTTGTCGGGTTTGTCGGAGGTAGTTACGTCGAGGAGGTACAAGTGTTTGCAGTTCGTCTGAGCATTCACCATTAAAGTATTTGTAGAACAGGCAGAGGGATGCAACATCTCCTCGACGGGACAGAGGCTGAAACCTAGATGACAGTTCAGGACCTATCAGGTTGGCGACTCTCTTTTGAACCATGCCCTAAGATAGATCAATGCCGCCACAACTGAACTGATGATGCTCCTCAGGGCAGCTTCTCCTGCATTGTGTGTGTACAAAACCGACTTCAAAATGTAGTGGAGAGTGTCCTCTCCTCCTACTTACATTCTCTTTTGCACAAAAGCATGATTGTCTAGTTTTTGTCTAATCCTTTCTTATTTTCATGGTTTCTGATCGACTGAGTTCCAATCTGTATATCCACCCGTTCCGTGTAAAACTATTACAAGAATCACATTCAGGATAAATCGTCAGGCAAAAATAAATTATCTTACATGTTTTGAATAATTGGTATACGTTTTTTTTTCCTCTTCTCTTATATCCACTGGTTAATTGTATTATTTTATTTATTTATTTATTCTTTAACCTATTTTCCATTCGTTAAAATTAATAGCAGCCTGAAATGTTTTCAAAGCTAATAAAATTACTTTACAAACACTTCGGAATGCTATTACTGTTGATAAAGCTTATTTTATTGGTAGTAGGTTTTATAGATTTCATTAATAATCATTATAGTAATTCAAGTTTTCGTTTATTTGTTCAAGAATAGATGTGTTGCCAACTATAATCTTACTAAATTGAGACAGAGTACTAGAATGTTGATTAGTCAAGTGGTTAAATATAGCATTGCTTTCGGAGCGACGCGTTACTAATCTCCTCGACAAAATGGTGGTAGTCAAACATATGCATATGTTTTCACATTTATTGGCAGACACAGTCTCCAAAGAGAATTTGAATTCTTATACTTATAAGTCCTATCAAAAAACTCAGTTGAACGGGAGTAGTTTTATTTATATTAATGTTGGATATGTAAACTTTATCATATTAGCAGTACAGCACAATCACGTTGACATACCGGTTCTCGCCAGGTCACCGAAGTTAAGCAACGTTGAGCCTGGTCAATACCAGATGGATGACCATTTGGGACGGCTAGGCGCTGTATGGTCCTTCTGAGAAGGTTGGGCGTGGGGTCAGTATGTTTTTATTTGCTTCTCAACTGAGCAAATTAGGCACAAGACCGTTTTTTAATGTGGAGAGAGAGAGAGAGAGGGAGTTGGAGGGAAAAGGGGACCAGCTCCCGATGGGTGGGAAACGGGAGCTGGATAGTAACTGTTGGTCTGCAGGGTGATCCCTACATTGACCAAGGTCTGATATGAGGGGTTAGCCCCACATATGGTCTTTGCTTGCAGTATCTGTCGGAGTAGATACTACACTTTGATCTTGTCGTCCGGGCCGCGAAGGGCGGGGGCCAGTACCCTCACGCTGTAAAAAGAAATCCTCGCCCTCACTACAAAAACATCTACAAAAAGTTGTAAAGTGATTATGTCCCTCCAGAAGCTCAAGGGCTGGATGGATGGATGGATGGAATCCTTAGTAAATACCAAAAGTTAAGAATGTTAATCGGAAGTTGGAAAAGATCGAAAATAGAAATAATAGACAAAAACGTCTATCTTCTTTAATTAAATATGCCTTCGAGTAAAAATGTTGCATATCATCTACTACAGCCATTGCAAATAATGTTTCTTTCTTCCTCCGTGTACCTACAACTCAGACTGAACGGAACTTACAATGAATATAACTTTCTAAGAACAACTCGCGTGTATAACACAATACCAGTCGCTGCTTGCCAGCTTACTACAACACAGTCCTTTTCAAATCTATTTTCCTATACGCATATTCCATTAAATAATTGTCCATATTGAACTAGCAATTACCTTTATAATGAATGTTTTTTTAGCAGACAACCTGATTTAAAGCAAATATGTTCTTAAATGAGAGAAAAATATTCTATTTTTTTGTTTTCCTTAATTTTTTCGACATCTTTTTTTTAAATTTCTTTTATAATTTAAATATTACTGTTAGCTCATGAATTTAACACTAATATTTAATTTTCGGTCTCTGATGATGGGTTTTCTGGAATCCGAAATTAACAAGATTTGTTTCAATTATAATACGAGAAAAAAAAGATATCGAAAGAATTAAGGAAAAAATCGAAGGATGTTTTTCTCATTAAATAAAATACTTGTACATTCAAGTGGGTTTTAAATAAATATATCTGTTTAGTTTATTTTTTAATTTTAGAAACGGTGCCTCCACGATGTTCTACCAACTTTACATTTCAGTTGTCAGTACGAAAGTTAATTTAAATATCTTTATATATATAAACTGTGTCCATCGCTTTATTGCAGATTACAAAATAATCAATATTTCAGTAAATATAAGTTATAAAAAGCTGAAAATTACACCATCCAAGGACTGTATTAAGGTGAGATAAATCCTAAAATTTCATCAAAATTCATGTCATATTTAAAAAGTTATGTTATTTTTTTAATATTCAAGGAATTTTCACCGTCCATCGCTTTATTGCAAGTCTTCTAAGATAATGTTTTAGCTCAATAAAACAATACCAAAGCATCATAAATTTATATTGAACACATTTTCTGGGGAAAATTAACAAAAACAAAGGCACATCCCGAGGGCTAAGTGTCAAACAAACGAATTATTTGTCCACATATCCCCCATGTTTTGAAATTACATTAAACAACCTTTTGTCCACCGAGGAGGTCAATTGTTTGATCTGAGATGGAGTAATGGTTCTGGCAACGTTTACTCTTTTGTTCCAAAGGGTATCCTTCGAAGAAAACTGCTCTCCTCCCTCATAAACTCCTCGTTTCTATATTGACCATAGGTGTTCGATGGGGTTAAGGTCCGGAGAACACGGTGACCAGGACATGAGGGTTTCTCCAACAAAGCCCTGAGATCCAAAGAAGGATGTAGTTGCCCTAGCAGCATGAGATGGGGCATTGTCATGCATAAAAATAATCTTAAAACGACGTGACATGGGAAGATCATCTAGCCATGGTAACAAATTCTCATTTAGAAAGGCAGTGTAGGCATTGCTGGTGAGCTTGACACCTTCTGGCACTCAGAATGGTCCACATAGCTTATCCCCAATAATTCGCGCCCAAAACATTATGCCTCCATCTCCCTGTTGGCGACGAAATCTATAAGGCGTTGGAGTTCCATTTGGATTCCAAACTTTGGCCCATCCGTCCGGTCCATCAAGGGTAGCACGAGCCTCATCTGTAAACAGAACATTTTGGCAATCTATTTTCATATATTTTTGTGCCCAAGCCAATCGTTTTTCTTTGTGGGTTTGGCTCAATGGAGGCCTTGGAATAGGATTGATGTTCCTTGCCATTTCATTCAGTACATTGTATAGAGCTTGTCTGGACCTTGGTATGACTCCAGCCCTCGGAAAAATTGTTGCACTGGTGCTGTTTGGGTTGCGCACAATCTCTCTACGAATTTTTCGAAGATCCCGATCAGAAAGGTTCCTCCTTGTGCCCTTATCTTTCCTGGACTTGATGTTGGGGTTCTTGACGAATGTAGCTAAAGTTCGGGGATCCCTTTTTAGTTCTGTGGCTAAATTTATGATCGAGAGTCCTTCTGCTAGTCCTGCAATAATCCTCTGCTTCTCGGTAGCTGTTAAACGTCCTTTTTTGGCATTTTATGAGACCTGCTATAAAGCGATGGACGGTGAAAATTCATTGAATATTAAAAAAATAACATAACTTTTTAAATATGACATGAATTTTGATGAAATTTTAGGATTTATCTCACCGTTATACAGTCCTTGGATGGTGTAATTTTCAGCTTTTTATAACTTATATTTACTGAAATATTGATTATTTTGTAATCTGCAATAAAGCGATGGACACAGTTTATATATATATATATATATATATATATATATATATATATATATGTATATACAGAGAGAGGGGAAGAGAGAGAGGGAGAGGGAGAGAAACAAAGATTCTCGAAGTTAATAGAAATATTCTCGAGTTTAACAAAAAGATTCTCGAGATTCAAAAGAAAGATTTAAGAGTTTTACAAAAAGATTCTCGAGATTCAACAGAAAGATTCTCGAGATTCACAAAAAGATCATCGAATTCAACAGAAAGATTTTGGAGTTTAACCAAAAGATTCTCGAATTCAACAGAAAGATTTTGGAGTTTTACCAAAAGATTCTCGAATTCAACAGAAAGATTTTGGAGTTTTACCAAAAGATCCTCGAATTCAACAGAAAGATTTTGGAGTTTTACCAAAAATATTCTCGAACTCAATAGAAAGATTTTAGAGTTTTACATGAAGAAGGTCGAATTAAACAGAAGGATTTTATAGCTTAACATAAAGATGCTCGAATTCGATAATAAACGTCAGCCGAAAGTTGAAGGTTACATCTAAGGAAACGTTTTTAAAAAGTTCAATCAATCCGAGAAAAATAGTCTGAAGTATTACGAATTATTGTTTATTGTGTATACCTTGCATTATTATTGAAGCGACTGTTTCCTCTACAATTACGCATCATTTGTAACCCATGTATTGTCCCGCAAAAGTGGGTTGTTATTAATTTAATAACGGATTCTTGGATTATTCAAGAGAAGCGCGATAAACACTTGAAAAACAATAATGCCTCTCGAAAGCGGCGTCTGCCGCCGCGTATCTCGTTGTACAATGCCAGACGGCCAAACGGGATCATTGGACAGGTCATCGCGTTTTGCGTAAATGGAAATAAATGACAGTTATTTCAGAACGGTAAGTGATTCTAAATTCAGGGAGTAGATCGGACCCGTGAGGATACTTGGAAGCAGATTAGCGGACGGGAGAGTGGCGGTGGTGTCGGTGAAGTGTACGTGTTTTGTGACGAAGGCACAGCGCCTTAGCGGATCTCAATTTTCACCTATCAAGCGGCATTTGCAGAGAGAGACATGCCAATTCGGCTTGACGACTGCCGTTCTTGTGGAAACTCGAACGAGGGCAACCACAGTTGCGTTTGGGGTTAATTGTCGCCAAGTACGACATCGCGCCAGAAAGCCGAAGCGGACACCCCTAAGTAGCGTAAATAGAGGAAATGTGATATATGAGAGAGACGGAAACTAGAAATATAGGAAATAAATTCGATTTTATAATCCTGATATATATCGATGCATGCGTACAGTATACATTTATAAACATAGATCTGTACACACCTATCTATCCATACATAAATGCACGCATAAATTCTACACACACACATATACATATATATATATATTTATGATGAGATATATGAATATATACATATCTATATATCTATAAAAGTGAAAATGTGTGTGTATGTGTGTGTGTGCGTGTGTGTACATTTCCCTACCAAATAACTCTGTCAATTTTCGGTCTAGAGACTCGAGATTTTACATGAGTATTGATATTTTGGATCTATAAACACCTATGTATCCATACATAAATGCACACATAAATCATGCACACACACACACAATACACATACACATACACACACACACACATATATATATATATGTGTATATATATATATATAATTTTTAAAACATAATACAATAATATAAAATAATAAATAATAAATAATATATATATATATATATATATATATATATATATACCTCTCCCCATGTGGGGGTACTAAATTGGTTAAAAGGGAAAATTATTTCCAACTCGCATTTAGGTAAAAATGCACTTTCGTATATAATTGAATTCATTCAAAACATATCGCTAAAACCAAACCAAAACAACATCTATGTATATATATATATATATCTGTAGAAATATATATTTTATGATATAAACGAAGCCTTATTTAAGATGCTCAATGTAATCCCAAAGCAATATAAAGAATAAAAGGTATAAAACATATTCCAGCATCCATGATGTTGAACATCTTATCATTTATTCCTTTAATTCAGCTGACATTTACAATTCCTGACAGTATCTGTTTCGTAGCGCAAAATAAATCACTTGATTATTATATCAATCAGTGAATCTATTATGCTTTTAACTTATCAGAAGAAATAGAAACAAAAAACACGTCAAAAGCAAATGCAGTATGAATTGCCATGATTAAAATCCGAAAATTGGAAGAAATAAAAAGGCTGCGAATACCTTTAATATGTTTCCATTACGCCATTTTGAATTTCAAGAAAAAACTGTCAAGAATTGTAAATCTCAACTGAATTAAAGGAATAAATTATACGATATTCAACACCATGAAATTTGGAATATAGACTGTTGTCATTTATTCATTATATATATATATATATATATATATATATATATATATATATATATATATGAGAATAATAGAAAGAGTATTCCAACGGGATAGGTGGAAAAAAGGAAAAACAAAGTTATATGTTCATCCACGTTATTTTCTGGAAAATAAATTGAAAAGAAAAGTAAAATATTTGGAAATATTTAATTGCTTAACAATTAGAAACTCATTTCATTTCAGTTACGCATCCATATTTAAATTAGAACAGCCATATTTATTCCAAAATACAATAAAATACATCATATCTTTTTAAAATTTATTAATGGCTACATGACGTTAAAAAATGTTATGCTCTTTCCAACGCTATGACATTTTGTTAAATTTACAACGACATTTTCCGTTTTAAAATAGAACAACGTCATGGTTTTTGCACTAGTGGAATTTCAAATATTTCAACGACTGTTTTTCATTCTGGAATAGAACAATATCATAAATTTTATAGCAAATATATTTTCATATATTGTACTGGTATTTTCTTCAATTTGTGTATGAAAACCAAAGAGAGAAGATATAGCATATGTGAAATATTTGGAGTCGAGTCTCTCCTTGCTGTTATTTCAGATCATTTGAAACTATAGCAACAAGTTTTAGTCTCCTCTCTATTAAAACCAGAGGTTTTGGGGGAAACATCAGATATTTTGTAGTCCATATGCAAAACTAGGAAAACAAATGACTATGATTGAAATATTGATGAGGGTGCAGTATCTTCGCCCCCCCCAAAAAAATTAAAATTACAACTATCATATCTAGGCGGCAAAATAAAGTCGGTACTTTTAATTTTGTCAAAAGCTGCAAATTTCAGCTCAATTTATGTAGCTGTTTAACCAAACTATACCTCATTAGATTGGCCTTTTATTTTGCTATAATTTTACCTGTTCATATTTGAGTTTTAATTGAAATAGTTTAGTGTTCACGTCAATTTAACAAAATAACTTCAAATTGAGTAGGCAAAAAGAATGTCCGCACAATGAAAACTTCTTAGTTAAATGAAATTTTCGGGCATTAATGCAATAAAAAGGCAACAGGAACACAATAAACTAGTTAATGTTTAGTAGCATAGGCCTTCTGCTATTTGAGAGCCTGCAATCTTTGGTGAATTCCTTGAATTAGACCGCAGCCATACTCCGGAGAAAGGGCATACCACTTTTCTTTAACCTTTGTCCACAGTTCTTCCAAATTTGAAATGTTATCATTGCGTAACTGTTGCTAGATGTAATGCCATACGCTTTCGATATGATCGCGATCTGGAGATCGTGCAGCCCCATCCAAACACGGAATATCATGCTCTTCCAGGAACCTTTTGACAGCTGTGTGAATGGGAGCATTATCGTGCATGAAGATCGGGTTATCATCCAAACTCCGATTAAAGTGAGGAATAAAATGATCAGTCAACATATTAATGTACTTGGTCAAGTTAATTCTACCTTGCAAGCGAACTATATACCCTGGACCATTGACACTACAAATGTCTCACACCAAAACTTAACCTCCACCACCTTGTAGCGTTGAAACTGAGCACCAAGGATTAAATTCTTCGTCTGTCCTTTAACGGACGTACTGCCTACCATCACTACCTAGCCTATTGAACTTGCTTTCGTCGCTAAAAAGCACTTTTGAGCAATATGAAGAGTCATGATTATAATAACATCAGATGAAGTCCAGACGGCGCTTTCTGTTCTTTACAGAAATCATTGCAACATATCCTCGCAAATTAAATTCCTTTAATCTGTTTTTCACAGTAGAAAGACAGCACTTTTTATAAAGAGTGCACTTTTATTGGATTTGGGTAGCCGTTTCAAATCTGTTTTTTAGTCTGCGGATCTTAATAGCATTGCCTTCCCTGATAGAAACAACTCTAGTACGACCAGATTTAGGGGCATCACGAACACTGCTTATGTTTTGGTACCTTTGCACAGTCTTTTGTACCGTTTTCTCATCACATTTCAATCTGCAGCCGATTTCTGGATTGGATAAACTAGAAAGGTGGAGATTAATGAGATCCTGAAGATCACTAAGAGAAAGTCGTTGTTAATCGACTAAATATAACGTTGAATAACCCGAAACAACAACAATTACGATTAGAGATGTTTTGTTGCTTGCTATTGGATATTTTAAACTGATTTAGGGGCGATAAATTAATCTGGTTTTAAGCGAATTTGTTGTTTCGGACTTTCTTTTTGCCTGCTCAATTTGAAGTTATTTTTTTAATTGACGTGAAAAATAGAATATTTCAATTAAAAGTCAAATACGAACAGATAAAATTATAGAGGGGAGAAATGGGAACCAAATAAGGAAAAGGTTGTTTAAACAGTTACATAATATTTAGCTTAAATTTGCAGTTTTTGAAAAAATTACAGATGCGGACTTTCTTTTTGAAAACACTGTAAGTTTTCGAGAGCGCTAAAAACGAAAAGAAGTTAAAATCACAGGAAACGAGTAATTTAAATCATAGGAAAAAATATAGTTTTTAAAAGTGGCAATCACTTTTCTAAATTGATTTAACGTAAAATAAACATCCACTTTATAGCCATGGTGGCCATAATATGGGTGCTCATTTTAGGTTAAACAAATAAAGAAAAAAGAGAACTCTCACTTGTTCAAACAATAATGTTCGACCTTAAGGCCACATGAAACATAGCCCACTAAACAATTCAGGTAATTAGCTTTCCAACAAACTTTCCATTTGATAAATTCTACTCAATAGTCGCAGAGATTTCATTTCCAACTTACCAAATGCCCGAAAATGTTGTATATATATATATATATATATATATATATATATATATATATATATATATATATATATATCTATATATATATATATATATATACATGAAAAATTGCAAGCTTTTGAGGATTATAATACTATTTTGTGATTAAAAAAATTATTCAAATAGGTAAAAAAACTATTTTTTAAAACCAATAAAATATGTCCAAATATGCCTACATTCGTGTATATAGTGTCATAGCAGGACAGCTTTAGTTTAACTGCTTCTGTTGTGTCCCTTGTGGCCTAGTCAGACCACTAGTATATATATAAAGAGAGAGAGAGAGCAAATATGGTAATTAGTAAAAACGTCAAGAGAGTACTTAATACTATTGCAGAGCATATATATATATATATATATATATATATAATTTTTGTATTACCGTTTTATATGCTTGGTTACAGATGTTTACCGAATCGTATCAACAATCCAATAATTTCATCAGATTTATCAGAAATAATTATCATGATTAGGAAAAAAGATAACAGAAGAAATACAAAAAGGGAAAAAGAATTTCAATTCTAATTCAACATCAGCAGCAGTTAAGTTATAAGATTAAAGAAATATTGAAGGTTTGCGTTGAAAATATTATACCAGACACGGATAGGAATTGAAGGAGGGAACAAGAGAGAGAAAGGGTTGAAAATAAGGGTGTAAGATGGGTAAAACTTTGACGGCGGATGTAGGGAAAAGAAAGCGAGGGATAAGAAATAAAAGAAGGAGAGAGACAAGCCGTTAATAATGTGGCGCTAACTTATGGACTGTAGGTAGATATAGAGGTATGTGGTTGGATATATGTCATAAGGAGTTTGACACGTAAAAGGTCTATGAGGGTTGGGGTTTATTTGCAATAGGATACGTCCTTTTGTAAGCAAGCTTAGTTACATCCGACTTAAGTGCATTTATCTATTAAAATGCATTGGCTATAGAAGGTTTCTAAGAAATTAAGTAAATTTAAAAAATTGAAAGATATGAATGGAATTACTATAAAGGATATGAAACTATGAAAATATGCATGTAGAAGGATATAAATAAAATAATAATAATAATAAAAATTATAATAATAACACTAATAAAAACAATAAAAATGTTAAATAATAATAATAATAATAATAATAATTATAATAATAATAGCAACGGATATAGAATATAATAATATAATATAGAATATAATATAATAATAAGCTAAGTAATTGTATAAATACACGGGGTATATGATCGAGAATTAAAAAATAAATACAAATTAGAAGACATAAATAAGTATAATTAATTAGGCGATGTTAGGCAGTTGTATAGTAAATTATGTTCCTAAAAGTGTAGTTGGTTTAATATTTGAATATCTGAATCGAATTGATCGGTTATATGGGTTATTTTGGTAGGGTTTTAATTATAATGGCCCAGAAGTCCTAAATATTCAAGTAAATTTAGATAAAAAAAAGAGAAATGTGGGAGGGTCTAAGATAATGTGTTGAGGGAAATTCTCTGGTTTTATACTTTAGTTTTGCTTACTTTATATTAGGGGTCAAATGTCTCAACATCACTAGGGTTAGAATTGGGTATAGATATATAGACATACTGAGTCAATTGTAAATCGCGATATAGATGAAAGTAAAAATAAAAGCAATAAGTAAAAATAAAAGCAATAAGTAAAAATAAAAGCAATAAGTAAAAATAAAAGCAATAAGTAAAAATAAAAGCAATAAGTAAAAATAAAAGCAATAAGTAAAAATAAAAGCAATAAGTAAAAATAAAAGCAATAAGTAAAAATAAAAGCAATAAGTAAAAATAAAAGCAATAAGTAAAAATAAAAGCAATAAGTAAAAATAAAAGCAATAAGTAAAAATAAAAGCAATAAGTAAAAATAAAAGCAATAAGTAAAAATAAAAGCAATAAGTAAAAATAAAAGCAATAAGTAAAAATAAAAGCAATAAGTAAAAATAAAAGCAATAAGTAAAAATAAAAGCAATAAGTAAAAATAAAAGCAATAAGTAAAAATAAAAGCAATAAGTAAAAATAAAAGCAATAAGTAAAAATAAAAGCAATAAGTAAAAATAAAAGCAATAAGTAAAAATAAAAGCAATAAGTAAAAATAAAAGCAATAAGTAAAAATAAAAGCAATAAGTAAAAATAAAAGCAATAAGTAAAAATAAAAGCAATAAGTAAAAATAAAAGCAATAAGTAAAAATAAAAGCAATAAGTAAAAATAAAAGCAATAAGTAAAAATAAAAGCAATAAGTAAAAATAAAAGCAATAAGTAAAAATAAAAGCAATAAGTAAAAATAAAAGCAATAAGTAAAAATAAAAGCAATAAGTAAAAATAAAAGCAATAAGTAAAAATAAAAGCAATAAGTAAAAATAAAAGCAATAAGTAAAAATAAAAGCAATAAGTAAAAATAAAAGCAATAAGTAAAAATAAAAGCAATAAGTAAAAATAAAAGCAATAAGTAAAAATAAAAGCAATAAGTAAAAATAAAAGCAATAAGTAAAAATAAAAGCAATAAGTAAAAATAAAAGCAATAAGTAAAAATAAAGAAGTAAGTATAAGGATTGAGTATCATTCGGTTAAAAGTATATAGACATGAGAAATATATATATATATATATATATATATATATATATATATATATATATATATATATATATATAAAGGTAAGTATTATTGATTACTCGAGAGTATTCACAAATAGGTTAGCTATATTCCTAGTTATATGGAAGTAGAATATTTAGAAGTATAAATGAGGTTGGTCCTATAGAGGGGGGGGGCCTGGAGATTTAAAAGTTCAAAGTTCTGAAAATAAGGATTAAGTTATAATGTGTCAGTAGTCCAATTAGTTCCGTTATATAAAAGTAGTGGGTGTCCAAGATGGTGTTTGGACAATAATTGTGTGGTTTATTTCTTTAGTTCCAGGTATTTAGAAATGTAATGCGTACGCACACACTCACACACACACACACGCACACACATATATATATATATATATATATATATAGAGAGAGAGAGAGAGAGAGAGAGATATATATATAGATATAGATATAGATATATATACATATACTTGCACACTCAGGGCACACATACATACATATACATGACCCATACATAAACACACCCAACATATAGATATAAATGCATGTATTCACATACACGTACATACATACACACCTATATCCACAAGCACATATCAATATATCTATAAAAGTGAACGTGTCTGTATATCTGTATGTGGGTGTACATTTCCCTACGCAATAAATCTGTCGATTTTAAGTCTACAGACTCGAAGTTTTATATACCGGCTACTGAGACTTGGGTAAATCGATGTGATTGGTTTTCGGCCAGATATTTGGCGATTAAGGGGTCAAAGTTCAACGTTTTTACTTTTAAGAACTCTACCAAACTCCTCCGACTCTTGAAATTTTGGATATAGGTTTCTTTGACATGGATCCTAATTAATAACTCGATTTGAGCCCAAAGCAATAAATGTTAAGGGGTCGTAATAGGGGGATGAATTTTTAAAAATTGACCCTTTTTTTGCTCAGCATATACCTCCAAACACCCGGGCAACCAACGCCGGACACCCATGCTATATATATATATATATATATATATATATATATATATATATATATATATATATATATATATATATATATAATCCTGGTCACAATCATAAGACCACTTAAGAAAGTAAGCGTTTAGCATAATATTGATTTTTGATCAAACAAATGGTTGAAACCATTGCCAAAAGGGAAATATGATGGGGAAAAAATGAAATCTGCTTCATTCGACACCTTAACCCTGATCTTATAATTTTTTTTTTAAATTACATTTTCACCTGGTCAAACTGATAACCCACTGATGATTTATCTAACAAAAGGCAATTATGAATGGGTCTCAGTATTTAGTAATAATAAATAAATAGGTGAATTAGTTGCATAATTAATTTTAAAATATTAAGGAGGATATTAGGCTTAACAAGAAGAAATGGGGTGTAGGTTCTAAACGATTATATGATTAGTAGTTGGGTGGATTAAGTATTCCAGGTAGGTATAATTATAGAGTTTGGGTAGCGGTCTAGGTAGTTTTATGAAGAATAAACACTTTAATTACCACTCTACGTTGAGGTATTTGATTTCAAACACATTATAAACAATTCCATGGCCACACTCATATGAGGACATCTACATATTAAGATATATACATATGTATAGAAGACATTATATAGTTATACAGACATACGATGATTGCAACGTCTTGTCAGACGAGTGCCACTCCCTCAGACATTTAAAATTCATTAGCCCAAATGTCTGAGGGAGTATCTATACAAATATGATGTTACAGAGTCTTAGCTTTGTACGACAGCTAAGTCTCTCTCTCTCTCGGTTCAAAATGTTGAGATCCAGCAACAAGCAAGAGCAAAATAGCCAGCAACAAATTAAACTGCAGACCAGCTTAATGAGGGTACTGGTCTTCCGCTTTATAGCTTTTTAAATCAGAGATTTGCTTCTCCTAGAAAGGTTGCCTTCACCACGGCTTACGGGAGCCCTCTCTACCCCAATACACATATACACACAGACAAATATACACGGTGCTAGTTAGCCGTTGACCCAGAAAAAGAGTTCATTCGCCCTTTAGGAATGCACACATACACATACCTACACACGCCCACATGTGCAGGTACAAACCTAAATATTCTCATGTACAACAGTTTCCCAAAAAATTGGGGAAATTGGGTGTGGGATATGTTGGGATTGGTTTGGTAAATTTAACTAAAAAGAACAACAGACACAAATTACAAGATAATTGTATAGTAGATAAAAGTTATGTGTCGTTTAAATTGGTAGATATTGGTTATGTTGGATTTCGGAGGGGGTTTGGGCGAAAGGGTAAGATAAGTATAGGGTATAGTCAGAATGTGGCAAAAGGATTTAGGTATGTAGATGTTACAATAATTAGTTGTACGTAGCAGATGCTTGTACTGGGTGTATGATTTGGCAGATTTTATACGCGTTGAATGAGGGATGTCTCAGAAAGGTGTAAAATTGCTATGGAGGTGGGATTTGTAATGCAGACAGTTTATGGTAGTTTCATGTTTTCTATTTAGTAATTTATCTCTATCTTTAAAAATGGAGATAAAACGATTTTCGTTTAGGCAGAGGAAGTATGAAAAATTTAAGGATTTACATTTGCTATATTTTTTACGGATTTCAAAGTAATGGTTGGTGTAAGGTTATTTTAGATTAGATGTTGAAAGTAAGTTGTTAGTGGGGTTTTTTAGGGTGGTTGAGGTTTATAAAGATATCCCTAAATCTAGATGTAGATAATAGATAGTATGTGAGATTTTGTTAGAGGGTCATTCATACATCTGTTGAAAAATACTTTGCACCAATTCTTATAAACTCGACATATACAACAAACATAAACTATTCTATAAAAATGCCCTTAAGGAAAATGGGCACTCAAATACCATCATTAATTATATTGAACCTAATTCCTATATAGATATTGGAATCTAAAACAATCCCTATTATCAGGTTTGAAACCGACGGTAACAATGACTTAACTCATCTATCTAGCTCTCTCACTCTCGTTCTCTCTCTCTTTCTTTCTCTCTCTCTCTCTCTCTCTCTCTCTCTCTCTCTCTCTATATATATATATATATATATATATATATATATATATATATATATATATATATATATATAAGAATAACAGTATAGTTACATTCCAAGATCCAAATATTTATTTTTCATGCAACACGGCATGTTAAAATTTTGCTATATTTTTACACATCCGTTTCGTTATTCTAAAATAAATGGTTATTATTATGTCAATACATGATCTTTTCGTTTTTATACTCTTTAGAAATTATTTGCGTCGATAGAAAACAACGCATGTCAGTATATTATGCTGAAAGAAAAAAAAAGTTCATAGAAGATTCAACATCGTGCGTTTGTTTCGTCAGCAATATTTGTTCGTATAGACACGTTTTATTTAACGTACGAAATAAAATGTTTACAATACATTGTAAAAAACAACAAAACAATGATATCGGCATTAAATAATATGAAAAGGGTCGATATACGGTAAAAAAAACAACTAAACCAAACATCATGAATAAATATTTAAGGATATAAAAAAAACTATTGGCATAAACCCTTTAAAGAAAACATCGGATTTGACATTACATAATCCGAAAGTGGTTGATATGTCGTAAATCTAGAAAATCAAACCAAACACCAGGAATAAATATTTGAAGATAAAAGGAGTAAATTATTAACAAAAATGGTCGGATTCAATATTAAATACTGGAAAAGGGTTCATATGTCCTAAAACCAGACAACCAAATCGAACACGGACAAAGAATGTTTTTAAATTACAGAAAAATATAATAAAAAAATAAGGAATGTGTTACGCTTCAAAACTTTTAAGTCACTTTTTGGACAACCTGTATAAAAGGTTGAAATAGAAATGCTAGACAAATAGGTCCTATAATATTTTAGCCACGATTATTATTTTCACATCATCTTTGTCGATGTCACCTCCGACTTTCTTCAAGTGTATCCTGTCGAACTCAGAAATATTTCTATCGGTCTCGGGAATCTTTCTGTTGAACTAGGGAATCTGCATAGGGTTTAATTCTTGGAGCATGTCCTCGTCCAGTGAGTTATTAAGAGATAGAAGTCAAATGTAATTCAAATGTGTATTTGGATCCCTGTGTTGATTTTGTCCTTATAAGTTAGTAAGGTAAGTTTAATGTTGACTTTTAAGCCGACTTCAAAGACAAGAGGTGGTATGATGTTGCCTTCACATGAAACCACACTAAAGACTATAACTGTGCGCGGAAACTGCGTTGAACTGTCCGGGTTTGCATTTTCAGGGTGCTGGCAATGGTCCTGTTTTGATAACTTGGATCGGTAGAGAGCATTAGTTGTACAGCAGCATTTTATTGAGATTTACACCTGCAGAAGAGTGTAATTATACAACTGAGTTTAACCAAGTATTTTATCCACTGCGGTACGGGTTCTTGCAGATTCACGTGAAGAAGGTTACATCGATAGAAACCTTATAAAAATAACTCCCAAGATGAGAACAGTATTCCGAAAATCTATACATACAATAATTTATCCTCATCTAAAAAAAAAATAAAAACACACACAGACTCTTTATATATTTATTATAAATTTAAAAACAACTTTTCGGTGGGAGTTAATAAGCGGTATTCGGCATAATTAGTATTTCATTCAATCTGTAGAGGAGGCGAGACGTGCTAGATTTTCTCAGGGCCATGTTAGCCTAGACCAGTCATCACGAATGTGACACTCAGAAACACATATAAGCAACATTTCCAAACAAAAATCAGACTATCATTAACAAATCGATAAATTTTCCTTTAAAATAAGTACAAGTTTCGCTGTATGAAAATACGTTTTTATTTCATCATTTCTATAATTTTCACTTTCAATAATTATGTGAAATTATAGACTATAAATGGTTTTCGACAAATAAGTATTTCGCAACGAACATTTTATAAAGTTTAGCTATTTCATGAGTTTTACTTGCGATGCTTATTAAAACTAATAAAAAAATAAACCTACACGGTATTACCCGGGATGTATTGCAGTCTTTATGTTTTTTAATTGTTGTTTTTGTTTTAGATTCCTACAAGCTAAGGTAAACGACTTCCAGTCGATTTGGTTTTATTTTAAGGTTCTTATTACTAGCAATTAAACCTGCCATACACGTTCCAAGTTTTACATATTCCTGACGAAAGTTGATATCCCGAAATATAGCATCATGGATATACCACCTGACCGTCTGACTGGAGTAAGAACATCCTACATGTAAAATAAAAATGTAAGTTTAATTTACAATAAAAATTTATTTTTCGACTGAACACTCCATAAAACAATTTACAAAGTCCTTATTCCGCGGAGTTTGAAACAATGTTATTCTTGCTAGTCTTCTCATCAGAGGACAGAAATAAATCAGCAAATTATATTTGTAGCAATGCTTGAATTTGTAGGTTATGCCATTACGTGCAACTCCAAAGTATTATAGGCATAAATTTCCAAGAAATCGCATGAAAGCTAATCCGAAAGGCGAAAATAATTCTTTAGAGAGAATGAATTCCAAAATAAAATCCGGGGGTTAATAGTTCGGTTAGAAAGTTTTCAAAGCAGCTGAAATAATGGAAAATGTTTACACACACACACACACACACACACACACACACACACACACACACATATATATATATATATATATATATATATATATATATATATATATATATAGTTATACATATACGCAGGAATTGGGTCAATAAAAATGAAACTTCATAGCTGGTTTCACCATTATATCTTAAGTTGCGGAAGTCACACCTTATAGTTGTTTTGCTTAAAACGCAAATCACTTCCTATATACACATTAAACAATTCTTCAAACAAACTACTTTAATCAATTATTAATTGCTAGTCGCCTAACAGAGCGCGTATAAGTTATGCAAATTAGCAAGTGTGCGACGGCTTGAGTAACGAGGAAAAAAAAACGGATAGCACGTTGTCGAGGAGACGCAAAACGCATCCAGGAAAGATGGACCTGTAAAGTCGAAGGCGAGAAATGGCTGGGTGTAGCTAGCGTGAGGTTGAGGATAGAATAAAAGAAACCCGGCCGAGGTAGACGTGTGGTCCTGTGGTGGCGTGGAGAGACTTTTAAGCTGGTGTGGAGATGTTTTTTTTTTAATTTCATGGCAGATCAAATGAAAAATACGAAAAAGAAGAAGCGGGCATTGTTTGGAAACTTACGGTAATAATGCTTTTTGCTAAAACAGAAATAAAAAAGTTTATTCGAATTTATTTATTTTTGTAATATATTCCTTTGCAACCGTACCGGATAGCGAGGAGGTTCGAGAGAAGTTTTTAGTGTAACGAACATAGTTCAAGTGTAACAATCACGTTACAGTAATCCTCGTAGAAGACATCTTGAGATAACTCACTGATAATAACCGATGATACTTCCTGGAATCTTGGTGACAACAAGTCCTATCAGATTTCCAGCACTTTCCACTACTTTTGATAACGTTACTAATGAATTACATTATTGCAACGGCTGATTACTCTATATTTCTCGCTCATAATGACTATTTGTCTGCTTTGGAAATTGGTCGAGAATAATCCTCTCCAAGGTTCCAGTATTCTTCCTGATCTACGAAGTGAAGTACCCGTAGTGGTTGTCTTTCTCGGTGTTTCTATCCGCCTCGATCTTTTCTTTGCTATCAACATCGGCAGATGAGTATCTTTTATTTTTCTTTGAGGGGATACTATTCATAAGATTATTATTAATACTCACTAGGAGTTCTTACACTAGTCATCATTATAGATTAGTGATGTTCTCTAAAGTCTTATTGAAAACAAGTCTTTCCAGTTTTTTGTACTCCCCATTTAGCTCTATAGCAATTTAAATGGCACTGTATTATCACAACAATCGATCGCAATGACTATTAGAATTGTGTGCGGGTATAATTGCTCCAAGCTTCAAGTACTCTACCAATCTAGGCATTACCCGAGTTCCCTCCCCCATACTTCCATATTCTTTGATCTTTCGCAACTATTTTGTGGGGTATCATTCGCCACGGATCATTTTGGAGCGAGGTAGTGTTCATTATTTTTATCATTATTATTATCGTTGTTGTTGTAATTATTATTATTATTATTATTAATATTGTTGTTATTATTATTATTATTATTATTATTATTATTATTATTATATTATTATTATTATTATTAACATTGAGACAAAGTGTCATACCGACCAAGCAATTGTAACATAATCGTCCGGTATAAATCGTCATTGACAAGATATAAAAAAAATGGTAAATGGTAGGACGAGAAGTTGAGCAATTATGCTTGATTGGCCTTAGAAATAAGGTGTATAGATGGGGTTATATAATCGCATTCGTAGCTGGTACGCTAGGACTAGTATCAAGTCGTCTGAAATGACAATTGAAATAATCACAACTCCCAAATGTTTTAGGCGGCCTTCAGACCTCTGCTATTGTAGGTAACATCCTTAGGAAAACCCTTGATCTTTGAAGCTCCTGGTTTGGAGCCGGGATTTAGGGGAATTCTCTGGAAATGAATCCCATCTCTTTTCAGGGAGACGTTGATAAACGAAATTAGGATTATTATTATTATTATTATTATTATTATTATTATTATTATTATTATTATTATTATTATTATTGGCTCACATGGAGCTTTCACACAAGTCAACAAACGATCTAATTGGAAACCTGTGGTGTTCTCCGGAAGCTGAGTGACAACAAGTCTCCCCAGACGCTCAGCTCTCTCCACCTCTTTCGATAGTATTTGCAAATGAATTTACATCATCGCAACAGAAAATTAGCATTGATTTCTCGCTGGTAGTGGTCATTGATTTATACTGGAATTTGAGTGGCTCTCAGCCTCCCAAGGTCCCAGTTCTCTTTGTGCTTGTCCAGCCGAGGTCTGGTTGGCGCTCTCTCTTCGGTCTTTCAGTCCTTATTGACCCTTCTCGGCCCTTTGGTATTATATTTTTTGGGGGTGGGGGGTCGGTGATAAAACAATGAGGGTATGCATGATGGGAGTGAATTATTATTATTATTATTATTATTATTATTATTATTATTAACTCACTAGGAGGTTGCACACAGGCCATCGTCAAATATTAATCGCTGAGAACAACTGTAGTGTTCTTTGGAGTCTGCGTAACAACACGTCTCCCCAGATTCCCAGCACTCATCACCTCTTTCGATAACCTTTGCAAATTATTTTGCATTATCGCAGTGTACGTTTATCATTAGAAAAGTAAACATCAGAAAAAATCATTCTCGTTCAGTAGATAGCTTTTTACTGTAGATTCTCCCACCTATCAAAAGTAAAAAATAAAATAAAAAGTAGCTGTTGTTATGATCGGAATGATTGATATTCAATTTTCCTTTTTACCGCAAGCAAGTCAGCCGTATTATCACCCACTTGCTGTGAATCCTGAGGATGTAAAAGTGGTTGTTTCGCTTATCTAAAGTAATGAAGGGTGAGACGCCTTTCGAGGCATTCTGTTTCGACTCAAACAACCACTTGTAAATGCGATGACAATCTATTTATTACGAAAGCCAAATAAGTAGATAATATCGTCTGAGTCTGACATACTTAGTGAATGGTTGACAGCGTCCTCATCTTCTGATGATTGAAACAAGCATCCCGAAAAAATACGGCTGTCAGAATTCATATGACGATTCGAAATGTCGTTGGTTTCGCAAAACTCATTCTAACGCGAAAGAAAGAACTTCTTTTAATATATCAACATTATTTACATGAACACACACACACACACACACACACACACACACACATATATATATATATATATATATATATATATATATATATATATATATATATATATAGTTCACAATTTTTTTGAAAATTCAAAGACTCACGTTTTCTTTTTATATAACCTTCGTTTATTTCCTGGATTTTTTCCAATACAGCTGTTTCATTAGTGAGAAGAAATTTTACGATTTTTTTTTACATAGGCATCACAACATTATCAAGGCCAAGAGGCCACTCAAGGATAAGGGTTAAAGAGTGTACATTAGAAAGTGGACAATATAGTAATCATAAGTAATGAAAATTTGGTAAATTGATAACTTATATGGAACGGCTCATCAAGAACTTATTTACGTTAGACTTGAACACAGCCATATTGTAGTCAGCCGGAAAGCAGGAAAACGGAAGACAATTCCACAGGCGTGCAGTTCTTAGAAAGAAGCTTTGTTCATGGAATCTACGTTTAGGTTTAGGCACAGATAAAGAGTAGGGGGAATTATTGATAGTGTTTACAGCTAGACGAGTGTTTCTTGTGAAAGTTTGGCGAGAGGGGACCATAGATTGAAGCTCAGTCGAACACTTTCCATGAAAATAACGATACATCAGAGACAAACTCGCAACCTCTCTTCTGTGAGATAGAGGTTGCAAGGAAGAGAAAAGGACATCTCCTACGAGGCTACGAAGTCTATTTTGAACTCTATCAAGGAAGGCCAAGTCCTTTCTAGCAGCTCCTGCCCAGATGTGGCAACAATGTTCCATCCTTGGACGTACCTGGCTCTTATATAGATAGAGAATAGCATCAGCAGTGAGATATCTACTGGATCGATAGAAAGATCCCACCATTTTTCCAGCGGCCTTGGCAACAGATTGGATGTACGTGCTCCATGTAAGATCAGGAGTAATGGTCAAGCCCAGAAGCTTGTCAAAACTTGAGGCCTCCTGAAGACGAGAGCCATTCATTTCAATTGATGCGAGATGTGGATCAGAATGTTGATGATGTAAAGAGAGAAGCTTGGTTTTAGATGCATTAAAAGTAACCAGCCACTCCTTACCCCATTGTACTACGTGCTCAAGATCAGAGGAGAGAGAATTGGAGAGAACTTGGTCGTTTATTGTCTTAGATGTGCTACCATAAATGGTAGTGTCGTCAGCATAGATGTCTACAAATGATGTAAGGATGTGATTTGGAAGATCATTAATATAGATCAGGAAAAGAGTTGGGCCCAGGATGGATCCCTGAGGGACACCGGCATTAATACTGTGAGCTTCTGATTTTTGCCCCTCAACTACTACTCTTATGAACCTATCAGAAAGAAATGATTTAATAATTGAGAAGACATTTCCAGCAATCCCATAGCTAGAGATCTTATGAAGTAAACCTTTATGCCATACCCTATCAAAGGCCTTAGATATGTCAAGAGCAATTGCCCTAGAAAGGTTGCCTCCGTCGAGAGATTTGCTAATCCTATGAGGTATAACTGTAAGCACATCTGCTGTAGATCTAGCAGAACGTAAACCATATTGAGTGTCACTAAGAATGTTATTTTTGTTGAGATGGTTGATTACTTCTGTATTTAACATAGATTCCAGCAACTTACTCATGACGGACAGGAGACTTATTGGCCTGTACTGAGAGGGGGATGAGCGATCACCTGAATTCTTAAATACAGGGCATACTGATAGATTTTCCAGGGAGATGGGAAATTATTCACCTTAAGACAACGTTTAAACAGTTTTGTAAGTATGGGCGCTAGTTAAGGTTGAAGTTTTTTTGAGTACTTTATGAATCATTATGTGTCCTTAAAAATATCTTGCCCCCACCAACTTCTTCAGATGTTTTTTCTATTTGATTTTTACAACAAAAGGTATATCTTAAACATGCTGGACACCGTAAGTTGACCGACTTTATTACAACTATATATATATATATATATATATATATATATATAGTTTTACTAAAGTCAATCATCTTAGCTTATACGCGCAGTTCGTCATTTAATGATTAGATAATCTGACTGACGTTAAAAACATTTAATTAGGATTAATGTTTATATTTTAATTGTATCTCTCGCGGTTCACGGTATATATATATATATATATATATATATATATATATATATATATATATATATATAGATAGATAGATAGATAGATAGATAGATAGATAATATATATATATAGAGAGAGAGATAATACATATATATATATATATATATACATATATATATATTCTGCACTATACGTGACTGGTTGGGTCAGTATTTGTTAAGGCTTGCTAAGGAATACTGAGTATATTAATTATGACAAAAATATGCGCGCTTGCGGATACAACAATGGCAACCACTATAAAAATAAAGAATTACATTGCTTTATATCCGATAATTACTTATTTGTGGAAAATTTAAATGCTGTAGTCGTTTTTATCATACTCGAAAATCTTTAGAATTATACAAGTAATTATAATAGTAATAACGATAATACGATTAATAAAAATACCGATAATAGTTATAAGTAATAATAATGAATTTTACATACAGTAACGTACGGACACGCGAGTCTCGGAGCCCCGCTCTCTTTAGTGTAACTTGACTGTTGTTAGGTTTCGAACCCCGCACCTTATCTATTTCATCCCAGCGACCTAACCGATTGCGCTATGATGCCATAGACAATTTACTATTTATTTTTTTATTGTTTATTGTATATATATATATTTATTTATATATATTTATATATATAAATTTATTGTATATATATATTTATTTATATATATTTATATATATAAATTTATTGTATATATATATATATATATATATATATGTATATATATATATATATATATATATATATATATATATATATATATATTCGACACTCTCGTCATTGACCATCCCTCATGAAAAAGAGGCATGCATAAGACGGGCGAAACGTTCAGCCTTTAGGTTTCTCCGCTTGTATTTTTAATTACATATCTTCGGATTTTATAATTTTAATAATCTCTCTCTCTCTCTCTCTCTCTCTCTCTCTCTCTCTCTCTCTCTCTATATATATATATATATATATATATATATATATATATATATATATATATATATATATATTTATATACACATTTATATATATATACATATATATATATATATATATATATATATATATATATATATATATATATATATATATATATATATATATAATTGCTGTGGGGGTGTGATATTTTGAATCTATATCGAATTAACATTTTCCCAGCAGATAACCTTTGGTAATATAAGCCTTAAAATGGTAAACAGTTTTAAATTCAGTGAATGCCTTATAGGTCAGCCACGCCCAGTAGTTGACGCCAATTTCCAAGTTTTATAAACATATATAATAATGAACCATATTTACGAAGGTGTAGTAACAAAGTTCATATGATATATTATCTTTAGACTGCTTCAATTTATCGAGGAATTATAAATAGTTTTATGGTTTCGTTTACACCGAGCGTCGCAAATGAGACACTAAAAACGCAAATGCAACTAATTGACTTAGCCTTCAAGTAAGAGGGAGATAGACGTTTTTTGTTTAAACACTTATCTTGCTTCTAATTCGGCATTGGTGAGGAGGCAAGAAATAGAGATTGAGGAATCTATTATTATTATTATTATTATTATTATTATTATTATTATTATATTATTGTTATTATTATTATTATTATTATTATTATTATTATTATTATTATTATATTATTGTTATTATTATTATTATTATTATTATTGTTGTTATTATTATTAATAATAATATTATTATTACTGTTCTGGTGATTTTGCTGTTTGTGTTTTTGTTGTTGTTCATCTTCTTCTTCTACTTCTTCTTCTTCGTCTTCTTCTTATTATTATTATTATGATTATAATTATTATTATTGTTGTTGTTGATGTTGCATTTGTTCGTTCTTATTATTATTCAAATTATTATTATTATGTTTGTTATCATTATTATTGTAAATATTATTATTTTTTATTATAACTATTATTGTTGTGGTTTTTATTATTATTGCTGTTAATATTAACTTATAATTATTGTTATCATTATTGTTTTTATTATTGTTATTAATGTAGTTGTTGTTATTGTCATCGTTATTTTTATGATTATTGTTAATATTGCAATTTTGTAGTTGTTATTATAATTATTATTATTATTATTATTATTATTATTATCATTATTATCATTATTATTGTTATTATTATTTTTATTATTATTATTATTATTATTATTAAGACACGATTGCATGGGGTTCTTGATATATTGGGAGGTGTGTAAGAGGGTCGGGGGCAAGTGTGCTGGAAAATGGCTTGAGGAGGTGCCTGATGAAGTGAGAACAAGTGAGTATGGCAAGGTAGAGGTATGGTAGGACAAAAGTGTCATAACGACCAAGCAATTGGAATATAACTATCCGGATTTGGTGGTCATTGATAAAGTCTCAAAAAACTGGCAGATAGTAGGCTTTTCAGTACCCTGGGAGAGAGAAGGATAACAGGAAGTGGAGCAATTCTGCTTCATTGGCCCTCGAGATTAAGCGTATACACAGGGTTAAAACACAAATAATCCCGGTCGTAGTTGGTACACTAGGAGTAGTATCCAGTCGTCTGGAAGGACAATTGAAAAAACTACAAATACCCGATGTTTTAGGCGACCTCTAGACCTCTGCAATTGTATGTACCACCAACATTCTTAGTGTTGTGGTGGCAACCACTTATTTGCATATGCGAATAACATAACACTATAAATGGCAAGCCTAGGTTGGCCTTGGTGTGTCTTACTCAAATGCCACCGGAAGTGACGCCGAAGAGCGTACATGTCCTTCCACCAAGACTCTCTGACTCTACACCGTCATTTGTACATATTGTAAATATACCTTTTCTTTAATACACTTATTATTGCGTTATCTTGTTGTTTGCGTCTTCATTGTATTCCTTACTAATTATTGTTCAACCTTGCAACCACAACAGTTGGCGACGAGATATGAAGCGTCAAATATAACAGTTTGACAAAGAACTATTTTAAAAAAAAGTACAACGCAAAGGTTAACCATTTTTTTAAGGAATGCAAAGTGTTGACGAGCAAACGGATTTTACGCTAAAGAAAAGTTTCAACTCAAGTGTAAAAAAAACTCTAACGTGGCAAAAGCGACAATTTCCGCCGTTTTCTGGGAATCCGACTTGCAAACGAATGTAAAAGTGAATTTTTGTTTTGTCGCTACACGACAAATCTTACTAAAGGACCAACTTGCAAACGAAAAGCAAACTTTGTTCTGTCGCAAAAACGACAGGTCAGATCCGTATTACGAAAAGCAAGGAAGTAACATACGAAAAAAAAGTTCACCAGTGGATTCTAATTACTGTTCTCCATAAACAAAACAACAACTAAAGGACTTTTTAATTAATGTTTTGGTTGACGTCGGTACTAAAAGGAAATACCACAGCTAAAACTAAAATTCAAGGAAAGGATTTTTTTTCTTCTTCTTGAAGTTGTCACTGAATAACGGATAATACAGTAAAACGTCACGGAAAAAAAAGGTAATCTCAATTTAAGAGGTATTTTAATTACTAAAATACTAGAGAAAAAACTCAAAGAACTAAATGTACTGCATACATTTATTCAATTGTGACTCGATTAAAAAAAAACTTTTATTTTGTGGAAAGAGTTACTTATTAGTAATTGCCTAAAAAACGGAAAGTCAATTCCATTTCGTGACTCGCAAAAAGAATATATTATTGCAAGCAGCGATATTATTATTGAAAACAGGAGCTTACAGCAATTTGTTTTTTTGTTGTAACCCAAACCGGTGTATATTGTACATGGTACAATATTTTTTTAACTACACACAAAAAAAAACATGGAAGACTTATCAAAAATGTTCATGCAATTTATACAAGCACAGGCTGAGCGGGATGAACGCAGACAAGCTACACAAAACGAGCTTTTGCAAACACAAATACAGGCACAGGCTGACCGCGAGGAAAAGTGAGAGGACAGATTATTGAAATGGCAGCAGGAACAAGAAGAAAAGCAGAAAATGGCACAATTAAAGCAGAAAAAACTGCAATTGGAACAGGAAGAAAGGCATAAGAAACTACAATTGGAATATGAAGAAAGACAAGATGAACGTTTTGCTAAAACACTGGAACTACTAAAGAGTAATCGAGAAAATGTCGATAGTGTTAATTTCTCCCATACAACTATTTTTAATAGCATGGACACATTTCATTATGTGCCTGAGGAAGAGAAAAATTTTGAAGCATACTACACAAGATACGAGGATGTTTTTCAACTGGACTGTCAAAATTGGCCAAATAGTCAAAAAGTGAGCCTCTTACTCAGAAAATTGGGTACACCAGAACACAGCAAATTCGTAGATTACATATTACCTAAAAAATCTGCGGAATTAGAGTTCATGGAAGCTATAAAATTACTAAAAGAATTATTTAATCCAAATATATCTCTTTTTCATAAAAGATGGCTGTGCATGAATCTAAGAAAGATGGACAACCAAGCTTATTTGACATACGCATCAGTTGTCAATAAAAACTGCGATAATTTTAAGCTTGCAGAATTAACGGTAGACGATTTTAAATGTCTAATCTTCGCTCAAGGGTTAGTTTCCACGAAAAATGCAGAAATACGCAGACTAGTGTTGTCTAAGCTGGAATCTGAGCAAGATTTAACCCTCCAGAAACTAGCAGAGGACTGTGAAAGGGCCATTACACAAAAAAAATGATTAAAAAAATATAGAAGAATCCGGAGTGGCATATGTAAGAAAAGTTAGAAAACCATACGCACCAACCAAGAACTTTACAGAGAAAAGTAATGGAACGGGATATTCCAAAGATAATAACCATAAATATAGTACAGAATATAACAAGCCTCTTCCTAGATATAACTGTAAGAGATGTGCAGAAAAGCATTGGGAATCAGATTGTCCTTATAAGAAAAAAAAATGCTACATTTGTAAGAAGGTGGGACACAAAAGCGATTGCTTCAGATATAAAGATTACACCAGAAAGAGAGTACAGCAAACAAAATCAAATACAAAATTAGACAAAGATCGGCGAAAATACGTAAAAGTGGAAATATTTAAAACATCAATAAAGTTACAACTCGACTCCGGCTCCGATGTTTCTATAATAAACCTGAATACGTGGAAAAAGTTGTGAAAACCGGCCATGATGAAAACTAGTAATGCAGCCCGGACGGTAACTGGTGGTGGTATAAAATTTGAAGGAGAAGTTGTCCTCCCGATAAAATTGAAAGGGATTTCGAAGAAATTAAAAATATTCGTACTAAAAAGTAGTGAAAATCTGTTTGGAATAGATTTAATTGAGAAATTCGGACTATGGGATAAGCCAATCAATACATTCTGTAAAAAATTAGAATGTTCTTCTCCAACAGCAGTAAATATAAAAGACGATTTAAAAGAATTATTTCCTGAGGCATTCACGACTAACTTAGGTAGCTGAAATAAATTCAAGGCCTCGTTTGAACTTAAAGAAAACGCCAGCCCAATTTTTAGAAAAAAGCGAAATGTTCCGTTCGCTGGGTTGGAAAAGATTGATAAAGAATTAAATAGATTGGAACAGACGGGAATTCTATCAAAAATAGAACACAACGAGTGGGCAGCCCCCACCGTATACGCAAAGAAAAAGAATTACGAAGTTAGAGTGTGCACAGACTTTTCGACCGGGGTCAACTCCCTATTAAAAGATCACCATTACCCCCTACCAAGCCCAGAGGAAATATTCACGAAGTATAATGGGGGTAATATCTTCTCCAAGATAGACTTGAGCGACGCGTATTTGCAAATACCGGTCGAGGAGAATTGCTCAAAAATGCTATGCATCAATACGCATAAGGGATTTTACAAATACAACCGATTGCCTTTTGGCATCAAAGTAGCGCCTGCCATCTTTCAGCAAGCGATGGACACCATGCTAAGTGATATTGAGTGCGCATGTGCATACCTGGACTACATTGTTGTCAGGAGCAAATCCCTAGAAGAACATAAGGAACATTTGAAACAAGTATTTACTCGAATACAAGAATTCGGCTTTAAAGTAAAAGAAAGTAAATGTGACTTTTGTATGAGCGTGATTAAGTATCTTGGACACATAATAAACAAACATGGACGACGTCCAGACCCAGACAGATCTGCGGCAATAAAAAATATGCCAGCACCCGATAATGTAACAACCTTGCAGAGTTTCTTAGGACTCGCAAATTATTACCAATCTTTTATTGAAGGAATGCATAACTTGCGAGCCCCCTTAAATAATCTGCTTAAAAAGGATACACCGTGGAACTGGACGCAAGAATGTCAAACCGCTTTTGACAAAATAAAGAGCGCACTAACATCCGAATTATTCTTAACGCACTTTGACACAAACTTAAAAATAGTCGTCGCTAGTGACGCTAGCTCCTACGGCTTAGGAGCATGCATTCAACATATTATGCCGGATGGGTCTAGAAAACCAATAGCGCACGCTTCGAAAACGCTGATACCAGCCGAAACGGCATATTCACAAATCGAAAAAGAAGCGTTGAGCATAATCTTTGCCGTGACTAAATTTCACCGATATTTATATGGTAGACAATTCATACTTGAAACCGACCATAAATTGTTAGTCACGATCTATGGATAAAAAAAAGGATTGCCGGTATACACCGCAAATAGATTGCTCCGCTCGGGTACAATACTACTTAATTACGATTTCCAGCTACAACATCTAGCATCAAAAAAGATTTGCCATGCGGATGGACTGTCAAGACTGATACCACAGAAACACAATCTGGAAGAATCAGTCATTGCAGCAATTCGGACAAATGTTGAAGTAAAAAATATGGTAGCAAACATCATTAAGGAACTACCCGTAACTTTGTCGGACATTAAAAGGGAAGCCGAGAAAGACGAATATATAAAGGACATAAAAGAGAAAATTATAACGGACACAAAGGTGCAGGAAGTTTTCTCCATATGTGACGATGTGTTACTGTACAGCGAGAGAGTGGTAATACCCAAAACATTGCAGAATAGGATGTTAAGAGATTTCCACACAGGACATCCGGGGATAAATCGAATGAAGTCGTTAATGAGAAGCTATGTGTACTGGCGTAACATGGACACTGACATAGCGACAACAATTGATAAATGTAAAGGATGCCAGTTAGCGACAAAATCTCCACCTATAGTACACAAACCTTGGCCGAAAACCGACCAACCATAGTCGAGAATACACATGGACTTCGCTGGTCCAGTAGGTGAAAACTATTATTTAATTGTAGTGGATAGTTTCACAAAATGGCCGGAGGTAATGCGTTGCAGGAATCCAACAACGAACAACTCAATAGGGTTCCTACACGAGTTGTTTGCATGATTCGGTGTACCAGACACACTGGTCACTGAAAACGGAACGCAGTTCACATCCGCAGAGTTTAAGGAATTTTGCGAAACGTTCCGAGTGAAGCACACCACGACTCCGCCGTATCATCTAAGGTCGAACGGCCTCGCGGAAAGGTTGGTGGACACGCTAAAACGAGCGTTAAAGAAATCCATTGGAACACCAACAGAAAAAGCTTTGCAACAATTCTTGCAAGTATATAGGATTACACCACATCCTAGTACACCATCAAGCATATCACCAGCTGATCTAATGTTTGCCAGAAAGGTAAAATCAGCGTTTGAAAAACTATTGCCAAGGCAGGCAATTATCCGAAACACTACACACACGAGAAGAAAGAAATATAACTCGGGAGATCGAGTATATTTTAAGTGCTACAGAAATAACACATCTTACTGGGAATGTGGAGTAGTGGATAAACGCATTGGTGATTGTGCATACATGATTAAAGGTCCACAGAATATACATAAAAGGCACCTAAATCAGATAAAAAAACGTCATATCCAAGATGACGATGATACGACAACAGTCGAAGAGGAGGACACCATAGATATCATATACTAATCTTTTAATTTGGAACCGCCTAAAAATGCACCTGAACCCCGAAGATCAGGTAGGAAAAGAAAAGTGAATGAACCATTAATGGTAAACCCAAAAAGAAAAAGATATTGAAATCTATGTGACTTCAAATCTTGGGAGGGGGGTGTTGTGGTGGCAACCACTTATTTGCATATGCGAATAACATAACACTATAAATGGCAAGCCTAGGTTGGCCTTGGTGTGTCTTACTCAAATGCCACCGGAAGTGACGCCGAAGAGCGTACATGTCCTCCCACCAAGACTCTCTGACTCGACACCGTCATTTGTACATATTGTAAATATACCTTTTCTTTAATACACTTATTATTGCGTTATCTTGTTGTTTGCGTCTTCACTGTATTCCTTACTAATTATTGTTCAACCTTACAACCACAACACTTAGGAAAACCCTTTATCTTTGAAACTCCTGGTTTGAAGCCGGGATTAAGGAACATCCTCTGGAAATGATTCCCATCCCTTTTCAGAAAGACGTTGATAAACGAAATCAGAATTATTATTATTATTATTATTATTATTATTATTATTATTATTATATGCCACTTTTGTAGTTTTTTTATTATTAGTTTTTTTAATTATTAGTTATTTTTATCAGTTATTTTTTATTAGTAGTAATATTTTATTATTAGTTATTTTTTAGGTATTATTATTATTATTATTATTATTATTATATGCAACTTTTGTAGTTATGTTTATTATTAGTTTTTTTTAATTATTATTTATTTTTAGCAGTTATTTTTTATTAGTAGTAATATTTTATTATTGGTTATTTTTTTAGGTATTATTATTATTATTATTATTATTATTATTATCTAAGGTAATCGTAATTAATTGCCTACTGACAATAACCAGTGGTGTTAGCAGCAGTCTGAGTGACAGCAAGTCTCTCCAGATTTCCAATGCATCTACCCCTTTAGTTAACCTAACATAGACAAATTGATTTATGCTTTGGCAACATATGCTTATCCATTATTTATCCTTGATTTATCGCTGGTCATGGCAATCTTTAGTGCTCTGTCTATTGGATCCATACATGTTCATCTTTCACGACAATTTCCTCTGGCGCTAGTCTATGGCGACAATATCATTTCCTTTCAGAATCAACTTCAAAGTTTGCAGTGTCAGTTGTTTTGGTTCCATGCAACGTTTAGCTTTTTTTTCTTTTACTTCTATTTTAATATCCATATCAGCAAAAGTAGTTTAAAGTTGTATTAAGACAAGGAAATTTTCAGACAAGATGTGCCAACAATGTGAACATTTATAAGACTAAGTAAGAAAATTAAATAAAAAAGAAATTAATTCTCACCTTATTTAGTCTTAGACACATTAAGAACCGACGATCACAAAATGAAGACCAGATCGGGCACGTATGTAAAAATCATTGATTTATTTGATTAGAAAAGTGCAGCCAGTACGCGTTTAGGCGAAACGACTGCTCGGCCTCTTTTGGTGACCATTATTATAGAAAAAGTTGCACACACTGAGGAATTTATTTAGCAAAATAGATTATTTAAAATAAATAAATTATTTAGTACATCAAAATCAAAGAGTAGTTTAAAAAATTTACAAAGATCGCATCAATAACATATGGTCACACTTTATGATAAACATCATGTATATAAGAGAAATAATTTAAATATTTGTTTTCGCAACAAATACACGGTGTGGATATTTGTGTGAAAGAGTCTGTTCCCTATGAACTTCAAAACGGCTGCAATGACTTTTTTTTTTTAGAAATTTCCTATAAATCTACTTCATGTGGCTGACAGTGTTCTTAGATACAATTATATGGGAGTACCTCTGATAAGTATAAAAAATCGATCAAAAATCGATCATCGAAAAAATAGATTAAAAAAACAAAGTCTTATTAAGAAGAAAGTTAACGCCCATATAGAATAACATCATAAGTGCATTTTGGGAACCTTTTTGTAATCGCACAAGCAGGATTGTCTGACGTACAAAATCAATAATTCGTACTTTGATATGCCAGAGGCCCGTTCGAAATGAATGTTACTGTTTAGAGCAGAATTAGAACCATGATACTTGATTTTTTTCATTTTTTATAAATTTAATTCAGGCTATTATATAAAAGTAGTTCCGAACATAAACAGTAGGTTATCTACACTGTGCATTAGCAAGTAAGGCATGTGAATCGTACACCTGGTTCTCTGCTATACGTCCCAGACTAGAGAAGCCTATCGATCAATTTGATTAAAAACTGCGAGAATTCTTCGCCAATAAAATTATTCGAAATGCGAACCATTTGTTTAAACTCATTCCATCCCCCAGTAACGTTAGTCATAAATCAGTTAGTCACCATAAAAGTATAAACACGTGTGTTACATGTAATTCCGTGCGTTTTTCCGAAGATCAATTCTAGTTTTAGTTAGATTTCATAATTTCCTACATTAATTCCACTCTAACCGACTCTCACTAAAGAGTCATATCTAGATAAACTGGGGAAAATTTTCACTGATTAGGAAAAACTCACAACTGCTCCATAATTAGTGAGCATTCCCTTTAATTATTTAGGAACTACTGATAGCGATATCAAAACTGCTATATTTTAAAGTTATAAAATTTTAAGAATATAAGAAAAATAATTTTGATAATATTTACTTTCATATATAATAAAAAGTCGATGTTCCCTTCTAAATTCCGTAGGCATTGGAAATAAACACAAACGCTACATATAATTCTAATACAATCACATTTCGTGCTAATAATTTCTTCGTATTTCCTAAATTTAATTTTATTGGAGTTCAGAGCTTTCTACATTTGTTTTCAATCTAGTTAGAGTATCTTTTATTCTCTATGAAAAATGTTACCATTATTTATGCACCAGGTATCTTCTTTCATTTTTCATGAATATCATATAGAGTAGCTTTACATAAAGCATTTTATTGATAATATAAATCTCATTTTTCCCTTTAAATGTATGTATATATGTATGTATATATGTATTAATTACATGGTCGGGTCACCGGCGACTAAACTGGTTCCCCCACCAATTTTTTTTTGGTGAGGAGGGCGGCTAGTCTCCCTGAAGGATTAAAAAAAAAGACCTTACAAAGGGCGAATGAACTCTTTTTCTGGGTCAACGGCAAACTAGCACCGTGTATATTTGTGTGTGTGTATATGTGTATTGGGGTGGAGAGGGCTCCCGTAAGCCGTGGTGAAGGCAACCTTTCTAGGAAAAGCAAATCTCTGATTTAAAAAGCTATAAAGCGGAAGACCATTGCCCGCATTAAGCTGGTCTGCAGTTTAATTTGTTGCTGGCTATCTTGCTCTTGCTTGTTGCTGGATCTCAACATTTTGAACCGAGAGAGAGACTTAGCTGTCGTACAAAGCTAAGACTCTGTAACATCATAGTTGTATAGATACTTCCTCAGGCATTTGGGCTCATGGATTTTAAATGTCTGAGGGAGTGGCACTCGTCTGACAAGACGTTGCAATCATCATCATATATGTATGTATGCATGCATGTATGTATGTTCATTTGGATTTTTCGTCTGATTCTATGTATATTTAGTTTGTTTTGGATTTTATTTTTCAAACTCATTGAATTGTACCCATCACCTTCATGTTGTCATTGAGGATATATGACTTTTGGAACGCTCCTTCATGTGTTGTTTACATGTATGTGCATATGTACGTGTGTGTATTCATATGTAAGTACATGCTTATAATATGTGCCTCTATGTGTGTATGTTTGCATGTGTGTACATGCATATGTATTTTTGCGCGTATTCTGTGTGTATGCATGTATGTGTGCATGCATGTGTTTATTTCCATGTGTATGTGGAGTGGATGGAGAGGGCTCCCGTAAGCCTTGGTTAAGGTAACCCCCCTAGGAGAAGCAAATCTCTGATTAAAAAACCATAAAGCTGGAGACCAGTACCCGCATTAAGCTGGTATGCAGTTTAACTTGTTGCTGGCTATCTTGCTCTTGCTTGTTGCTGGACCTCAACATTTTGAACCGAGAGAGAGAGAGAGACTTAGCTGTCGTACAAAGCTAAATCTCTGTAACACTATCTTTGTAAAGATACTCTCTCAGGCATTTGTCTATAAAATATTCCCATAGCAATGGAAAAGTTGTGACGCGTGTAGGCTTGAAATGTTGGAAGCATGTAATAATTGATCTGCCATCATTATATATATGTGTATGTACGTATATGTGTGCGTATGTTTGTATGTGTACTTCTGTATGTATATGCATATATATCTATGTGTATATGTATGTATATATGTATATATGTTTGTGTGTGTTTGTATGTATATATGTGTGTGTTTGTGTGTGTACGTATATGTGTGTATCTATGCATATGTGTATGTTTGTGGAGATAGATATGTACGTATATGTATATGTATTTAAATGTATGTGTATGTACGTATATGTATGTATATCTATGCATATGCGTATGTTTGTGTAGATAGATATGTATGTATATGTATATGTATTTAAATATGTGTACGTATATATGTGTATATGTATGAATATGTGTGTTTGTATTTGCATATGTGTGTCTATATGGGTATGTATTTGTGTATGTATGCATGTGTGTATGTATATGTATTATGTATTGTGTATGTATATATATATGTATATATGTGTGTATGTTTATCGATATATGTGTGTGTATGCGTATGCATGACGTATATATATATGTATATATAGCAATATTTGGGATGGAGAGGGCCCCCGTAAGCCGTGGTGAAGGCAACCTTTCTAGGAGAAGCAAATCTCTGATTTAAAAAACCATAAAGCGGCAGACCAGTACCCGCATTAAGCTGGTCTGCAGTTGAATTTGTTGCTGGCTATCTTGCTCTTGCTTGTTGCTGGATCTCAACATTTTGAACCGAGAGAGAGACTTAGCTGTCGTACAAAGCTAAGACTCTGTAAAATCATCTTTGTATAGATACTCCCTCAGGTATTTGAGCTCATGGATTTTAAATGTCTGAGGGAGTGGCACTCGTCTGACAAGACGTTGCAATCATCATATATAGCAATGACCCTTTTCTGTGTCATGTCTGCTTGAGTGTGTGAATTCGCCGGTACCACTTTAAAATAAAGTCATGTTAGGGCTCATGGACTGAGGGAGTGGCACTTGTCTGACAAGACGCAGCAATCATCATGTATGTATGTATGTACGTATGTTTGTATGTATGCCTTGTGGGATAAGGTTTTTGAACCAAAGGTTGAGGGTGAGGTAACACTGACAGAAACCTCCAGAGGAGCTTAGGCCCTGTTGACTGCGACATTCATGACCCACCGGCGAATTGATCATACTTGGTGCCCAGCTACCTTAGTCCCAGTCATGGGTAAATGATATTAGCGGGGTATTAGCCGTGGTGGAGACAATCCTCCTAAGAGAGGACAACTCTTACGAGAAATCTGCCGTCAAAGCAATTACCAGTAATCGTGCAATGGCTTATTGTTGCGGAGACTTAGAGAGTGGCACTCGTATCGTACAAGCGCTTTTCACTTTAATACAACGATTTCCAGCTGTTACTTGAGATCTATCTTTTATCTTTTACCTTTGCTTATCTTATTTTTATCTGTCGTTTATTTTTATTGCAAGCCCTATGTTGATGGAGGAGTGGCAACGTGTACAGACTTGACCAGTTGGAGGTACACAGTCACAAATCTGCGCAGAGGCAACAGGAACCCTATCTTAACATCGTTGTTGTGTCTTCAAATGACAGAGTCACCCTCCGGTGTGGGTGTTACAGGAAAGGCTGTCCCCTTTTCATGTTTATAAGAAGAATATTAGATAAGTGAAAATGAGATTAGGATAAGCTGAGACTCGAACCTTGTAAGCAAGGTTCAGAAATTGACATGTTAAAATTACGCTATTGTTAAATTATATTATAACATAGTTAGATATTGTAAAAAGAATTAGTTGTTCGTTCGCTAAAAAGAATGAACAATGCAAATTTAAAATGTATTGTTAAAATAGGTTAGTTGAAAATTCTTTGTTGTCGAAAATGTGTTTGGAAAACGTGTGCTTAGCCACCTGAGTTGATCACGTTTTGGAAGCACACTTTTGACGTCATAGCAAAAAGAGAAATCTCAGTATAGGAAGTAGAATTAGTCAGAACAGTCAAGTCTGCTAGTCAAAAAAAGAGTTGGAGTCAGAGTCCTTTGGAAGCGAAGATCCCAAATGTGAATTCCTGACGTCATCAACATTCGACCGGTCAAATGAAATAAAGAATCACCATCTATTTTTGTAATCTTTTTCTTCACGTCGTCATTCCCCAAATTGAAGGTAATGTGTTAATCATCTTAATATGAACTTTATGCAACCCTTACAGAAATGCGTCTCTCTTCTCGCAATATAAGAATCCGCCGTCTCTTATCAATATGAATGCCCCCAGCATATCTCTTTTAATATGACTCAGCGTCATGTTTCTTCTAATACGAACTCCCGGCTATTCAACAGGGATTCCTGTGACTGAGCAGCTCTATTCAGGGAGAGCACTGCTCACCCAGTCTATTGGGAAAGTGCTAGAAAAGGTGCACTAAAAATTTTCTCTCATACTATCACTGGTTAGTCTCCTGTGGCTAACGGTGGTTCATGTAAGCAGGAAGAAAACAAAAATGTATCTCCAAACGGGAGTAAAATTCAATTCATGCTGTTGGAATGTACGCACTCTTCTTGATAAAGCGTCATCCAACCGTTCAGAGCATAGGACAGCGCTTGTCACTGCAGAGCTACGGAGTCTTTATATAGATACTGCTGCTCTATCAGAGAACATCTCTCAGGAAAAGATCAAATGACACAGGTCTCATCGGCATACACTCTTCTGAAATGGTAAAACGGGGGGTATCCGTAGAAATGGTGGAGTCGATTTTGTGATAGAAACATCTTTGGTTGATACTATGGAATTTCCTTCCAGTAGATGTATGTGTGACCACATTATGAAAGTTCGTGTTCCTCTATCACACAACAGATTCATCACTATTCTTTCGGTCTATGCACCAACTCTGCAAGCGAATGAAGATGACAGATTGTGTATCTATGAGTCTCTGCACTCTGTTGGTGCATCGACGAATTAACGAAAAACTTGTTATTCTTTGTGATTTTAATGTCCGTGTTGGGAAAGACTATGAGACTAGGAGTGCTCCTGGCCGCTATAGTATCGGTACCATGGATGTTAATGGCCTTAAGAGCTGTGTTCAGAATTTAATCTTGTTATCTGTAACACTTGTTTTACGCCGTAAACTGAAGCACAAAGCTAGTTGGATACATCCACGTTCAATGCATAGTCACCTAATTGACTTCATCATGACTCGAAAACGCGATCTTCGATATGCATATAGTGGTGGAGTCATGCGCAGTGCTGAGTGTGACACATGTTGATGAGAGAAAAGTTTAATCTACGAATCTGTAGGAAAGTTTTTCATAGTGGCGTTAAGGGACCTAGCCGTATTGATGTCGCCAATTAAAGTTGCCTGAAAATCAAAAGTGTATTGCGGAAAAGCTTGATAATTCTTGCATTGATGGTACATGGGTGAATTTTAAGACCCAGGTTTATTCTGCTGGTGCTGAAGTTCTTCGCTTCAATAGGGATAAGAACAAGGGCTGGTTTAACGACAACACTCTGGAAATTAATCAGTTGCTGGTGAATAAACAGATTTTATGAATCTTTACTTCGTGAAGATAATTCTGATCATACAACTAGTTTACGACGAAACAAAGAGGTTAGAGCCACATTGCAACGTGAGCTAAGAAAAATGAAAAAACAATAGTGGATGAATATAACGGAGGAGATCCAAAAGGCGTTTGACACGAAGAATTCGAAGGAATTTTAGTGATTTCTGCGTCAATTATTTGGTCCTTCTTCCTCGTCAATATCTCCCCTGATGTCGAAAGATGTTCATGTTGTCATTAAGGAGCCAGAACATATATTGATGTTTTTCACAATCCCCCAGCAGTAGATGCTGACGCTATTGATAGCCATCCACAATGTGATATCATATTAAGAATAGATCGCTTGCCTTGTTTAGTTGAGGTGCAGTGTCTACCTCAGTAGTCAACAGTGGTAAGGAACCTGGTTTGGATGGTGTTCCGGTGGAACATCTTAAGATTAGAGGTGTGAATATTACTTATGCTATCCTTGTTTTTGTTCAGGAAATCTAGGAAGGTGCTCCTGTTCCACAGGATTGGATGGATGGTGTCTTGGTGACCCTGTTTAAAGGAAAGGGACAAAAGAATGTTTGTGACCACTACCGTGGGATTACGCTTTTGGAAGCTGCTTAGAAAGTTCTTGCACGACTTCTATTAAATAAGTTACTGGAGGATGTCTGTCGTAATGCTATTCAAGAGTCACAAAGTTGTTTTAGGTCTGGCAGAGGAACTATGGATATAATTTTTTCAGCCTGGCAAGTCCAGGAGAAATGTATTGAATAACAGATACCGCTGTATCAAGTGTTTTGTAGACCTAAACAAAGTCAGCAGGGATGCTCTCTGGTTAATCTTAAAGAAAGTAGGGTGTCCTCCAACCTTTGTTAGAATATTCGAGGACTGCACAGGGACATGAAAGCTCGAGTCTTGTTTAACGGAAAAATGGCTGATGAAATACCAGTGTCAAATAGTGTCAAACAAGGTGATATTCCCGCCCTAGTTTTTTGACTATATATTTTGCTGCTCCACTTGCGCATGCGTTTCGGGATTGCGATAAGGGTGTCATGTTAAAGTTTTGAACCACAGGTCGCATTTTTAATCTTAGAAGATTTAATGCCAGAACAAAGCTGCATCATGTCTTGGTCAAGGAGTTAATGTATGCAGACGATGCTGTATTTTTTTTTGTTTTTTGTCGCACACTAAGACTGATATGCAGCATATAATGGATAGCTTTGCTGACTCCTGCACTGCCTTTGGTCTGAGGATACGTCTGTCTAAAACAAAGGTGATGTACACTCCTGTACCGGGCCAGTCATACGTGTAGCCGAACATCATGTTCTGAGGTGCTAGACTGGGAATAGTTGACTCATTTATGTACCTTGGTAGTTCTCTGTCAATGGATGGCTGTCTCGACACTGAAATCCGAAGACGAATTTAGAAGGCATCTGTAGCTTTTGGAAGGTTGGAGAAGAGAGTGTGGTCTGAGCATGGTATAACAGACAGGACTAAGATCTGGGTTTACAAAACCTGTGTGCTAAACACACTGTTGTATTCATCGGATACATGAACATTGCATCAAAGGTACATTAATTGACTTGAATGATTTCAGCAAAAATGCTTGAGACATATCTTAAACTCCAAGTGGCAAGCACAAGTACCCGACGTGAGAATATCTTTAACTTTTTCCCGCCTTTGTGTCACGGGTTATGGCCGGCCTTGTTAGTACCACTTATTTTTGCTCAACATACATCTCCAAATATCCGGGCAACGCCGGACACCCTGGCTATGTTATAAAATATTATAATTTAATGAACAAAATAAAATAATATAATAAATTTAATAAACTAAATTCTGTGTAGACTGAATTTAGATATATGTACCATGCGCCTTAATAAACTGCTTTCAATTGACTTGCTCATCAATGCCTGAGAAAGACGGGCAATTACTTTGTAGTAAATGTACCGACCATAATAACGAACTATATCTAAAGAGTCGAGGTCAGTAAGTTCATAATATTTCATATGAATTCTATAGACTTATCCCTTCGGACATACATAATGAGGAAATATGAACGTAAATTGAATGGCCTTAATATACATGCAAACTGAAATGAGAAAAAAATCTAAATGTTATAATGAAATAGAAAAAGTTGGCTTCGTCGTGAATTGGAAATTTCTCGCTCATTTGCGTTGCATAAAAGATAATTGAAAAGTCAGCGAAGTTTTTGTATAGTTGTTAGAGACGGGTTAGAAATTAGGTCGAATCGTGTCACGACCCCAATCGCAAGCCCCGATTTATGGCAATTTTCATACCCTGTAAGGAATAGTATGTTAAATGAAATGATGGAAAAATGATTCCAAATTTAAAAATCTTAATAAAATTATTTGTGTTATTTGGATTTATTAGACGATAGTTCTAATCTTGAATGCGATTTTCACAAATTTTCGGTCGATGTAACCTCTGACATTCCTAAGATGTATTTTGTCGAACTCAGAAAGTTTTCTGTCGAACTTTGGAATTTGGACGGAATTTTGAGCGGGGCCCTTTATTTACTTTACGGGGGTAGCATCCTCTTGTTCCGTCAGCCATGTCTAGAGAGAGGTCCTAAGTAAATCGCAGTTGTATTTTTCGGGCGCCCACACTGAGGATTGAACCTTTAAACTTCAGGACAATATGACTTTTTACAATTGATTGTTCCAAGTACCCTAACAAACGTTGCCACGGTTCCTTGCAGGTTCGACAAGATAAACTCAAAGAAAGTCAGGGGTTATGTCGACTGGAACGCTGTTAAAATCACACTCAAGATGATATATATATATATATATATATATATATATATATATATATATATATATATATATATATATATATATACATACTCATTTTAAATACATAAAGACAGTAGTGTTTCATCCCTTCGGGAATTATCAGTGCAGCATGTCATGATTGCTGCTGGTCGGAAGATTTGAAACCATGCACGTAGGCATCCTTTACTCCATTAGGAAGAACCAAACCCCATGTTCAACCTAAACCGCGCGAAGTATCATTAAAATTTAAACATTTATTTTTAAATGTTGTAACATTCGCGCAGAGTGATCTAATTATTCTAACATCATTATCTGCGCATGCGTGCTTACGTGGCCGATTTTTGATTTAAACTGAAAGTGCTCCATAATATGAACCGAGTTCTTTAAAGTGCTGACATGATTATTACTATAATTATTTTTACATACATACACACATACACACACACATACGCACACACAGACTGCAGGCTATTTCGACATATCACATCACTTCATTTAGGTTATTAAAGCTACTACTATGCACTAAGATTGACGCTGCTAACCTTTACTGCCAGTTATGCAGTTGCTGACTAAGCGAATCAATGTAAACCTATTGTAAATATATCTGTGAAGGACAGACTGGAAAAAAGTTTGCCTTTATATTTACAACATGGAGGCTTATTGAGCTCGGAGATTTATGTGATCTGAATCTATACGCATATATACATATATATATATATATATATATATATATATATATATATATATATATATATGAACAAATGATTAATAAAATATGTTAAAAGACATCTTGAAAAAGAGTTAAAAACATATTTAATTTAATAAAAGGAAACACAAGATACGTGGATAGTCCTTAATCCGCGGAGTTTCGAAGAAATACTCTCCTTCTCATCAGAGGGCAGGAATTAGCAAAATGCAGGATCGGATTTTGCATATAAAAGTATTTGATGAAACTACAAGTAAGTGACAGATCTTACTTGGTTAAATAAAGGGGTGAGGTAAGGTGAACAGGAGGCAAAAGAAAAATAATAAAAATATTTCACATGAATGGATAGTCCGGTGAAGGGTAAAAATCCAAAAATGGTAAATCCAAAACGGTCGAATTTAAGATTTCAATCCAATGGGTAAATTCCAAATGGCCCAAAAAAATCCAAAAGGCAGAGTTCCTTGGAGAAAAGCGCAAATGGAATGAATTCCAAATCATTCAAAGAAAAGTACGTCTTGTTTGTTGTATTTATTTGCTGTTCCTCCAAAGCAAATTAGGCACAAGGCCGTTTTTAATGTGGGGTAAAAACCAGCTCCCCAAAAAGTAGGCAGAAAGGGGGTGCTCTGGTTACCAAAAATAATATTTTCCCAGTATAGAGGGATTCCACTACATTGACTGGTAAAAATTATCTTAAGTGCAGCATCTGCTGAACAGATACTACACTTTGATCCCGACCTGTACGTCTAGTTTATTTTTCCTTTTGATATATATTTGTCCATATGCATGTGCTGGCACGTATCTCCCCCCTCTCTCACTCTCTCTCTCTATCTCTCTCGCTCTCTCTCTCTCTATATATATATATTTATATATATATAATAGCAAAAGTGCCCGTCGTTGACTGGGTTCAACATCAGTCTACAGAAAATGGACTCTGATTGATGAAAGTATGATAGGTTATGAAAAAGAAGGGTTGTAAAGAGATAGCTTCGAATTTGAGGGTATCAAAACCAAAGCAAAATATGATGAAAGTAAAAATAAAATAGATAAACCCCATGATTTATTATACCATACCTGTTTACACTGGCACACTTATCACAATATTCTGTTGATCTGTATTAAAAAAAACTGGTTAAACTTTGTGACATATTTCCATTATATGGAGGTCAGGCGCGAACGAACACCCCATAATTTTATTATACCATATTTCTTCAAACTGAAACATAATTATCAAAGTATACTTACACAGATAGATATGAAAAGTATTTATTAAAGTGTGTGCCTATTTTAATTCTATAGAGGTCAAGCGCGAATGCAGACCCCAAAATTTTATTATACCATCCCTATTTAAATTAAAACATACTTATCAAACTATTCTTATGTTCATCTATATCATAAACACTTGTAAACATTTTTTTTTTATTTTAATTATTTGTATTTCCATACTTTCCGGACAAGGCGCGTATGCAGACCCAACAATTTTAATGAATCATCATCATGCCAGATCAAACATACCCAGTCCTGTGTCTTGATACATCTTCTATCATTATTTGATCAGTTTTCTATAATATTCAACCAGACACACACAGACGTTCAGCTTTATATTATATTACATATTATATATATATATATGTGTGTGTGTGTGTGTGTGTGTATCCGTGTGACACATATATAACAAAGTTGCATGTATCGTTAAACAAATAGAAAGTAGGCATTTAAATAATAATATCATTACACGCAAAAAATATATAGGAGTATAAATACCAATAATAAACCCGATCCCACTGGTTTTTGCCTATGCGCAAAACAACAAGCGAAACGCTTCAGCTATTGTGAGTGGAGGAGAAGAGAAGAATAATGAAAATAATCTTTTCTGCTGAAGAGGAATTTTACAATAGAAACACGTCCAACTCGTTATGTATCATTTTCAGCGTTATCGCAGGCGTTAAATAGAATTAATTAACCACGTATTTTGGACCAATTATGAAAACATGCGCATACACACACATACACACATGCACACACACGCACATACACACACACACATATATATATATAGCCTTACACATGCTCTACTGTTTCGCTGTTTCACAGCTCATCAGTGTGGCTCTACAAGGAACTACCTCAAACCAGGATCGAAACCCGACTACACATATAACAGTAGAAGGTGTCAGTCGTTGCGCTATACGGTTGCTGCTATGTGGGCAGTGAATTAACACTGTTTTGACATTGTCCAAATACCTAAGCTCAGTTTATTAACACAAAGAGCATCGCTTCATACACTAATGGTATTTTGTACATCATTCCCATCATGCTCAAACTAGCAGTTCAGTCCGGCCCAATGAACTGTTCATAACTTACCCTTCGTGTGAATACACTTTTTGTAAGATTTCAAATGTTTAGATCAAAATTTTCTGAGCAATTATGTAGAGACCGCAGAGATCAAGATTTTTTTTTTAAATTTGATCCCAATTTTGACCCCTAAACATTTATAATTTTGGTCTGAAATCAAAATAAAAGTTTTACCCATGTCCACGTTACCTACATCGAAAATTTCACATCTTTAGACCCAAAATTAACAGAGGAATTTAGTAGAATCAGCAAAGGTCAACTCTTTCAACTTTGGCCTTTTGGTAGGCAAATTTTCGCCCCAAAACTTATTAAAATCCCGAATGTCTGAATACCGTTATGCATAAATTTCAAATGTTTGGACCCAAAATTGGCTGAGTATATTGCTAGACACAGCAAAGGTCAATTTTTTTTTTACTTTGACCCCTTTGACAGCTCAAATTTTACACCCAAACATTAAAAAGCTTTCAATATCTCTGAATACCCTTTATGTAAAATTTTAAATGTTTAGACCATAAATTGGCTGGGTAATTTAATAGAGACCGCAGGGGTACACTTTTTAAAAAATTTTACCCTAGTTTTGACCCCTTAATATTTGTTGTGTTGGTGCTCAAATCAAATTAACAAATTTAATCAATGTCCAAGTAACCTACATTTTAAATTTCAACGTTTGCGTGTTTATTTATTTGCTTATTATTATATATTCGTTTACTTTTACTTTCGTTTACTTTTTCGTTTACTACTACTAAGCGTCCGTGTGCTTATCACTGTTCTTACATATACGGGCGTGGGTTTGTATGCTCTTACGTACTGTTCTGTGCAGTTCACTGCTATATGTGTGTGCGTGTGCGTGTGTGTGTGTGTGTGTTCTATCCTTACACAGTTCTTTTGCCTTGGAAGTCTTCGAGACGTGTACGTGCAAATGTATAATGCGTAGATACCTGGTTGCCTTGGCCAGCGGATTATATCTTCTGGTAGCTGGTCTGTCATCTCGTTGGGGAGTGGTCGCTGCAGAGAGATTCATTAATGTCAAGATGGACTGAAGCTTCAATCTTTTATTCAAGGCAAGCCTATATCTCGGACCCTGGTTGCCTGAGACCCAAAATCTCCCGTCTGCATTCTCTGCTGCAAAAAACTTCTCTCTGCCCACGTGGTCATCTACCGGAAGCCTACGACCACAATTCCCGTGTCACCCCTTAATTTCCGGTGTATTCTATCTAGGTCGTTCAAGGGCGACTTGAGTTTGATGTGTGTCAAATCTAACCTTCTGACCCTGCTAAATCGCTGATGGGAAATCAAAACATGCTTATATAACTTTCTATTTCTAAAACTACCTATATAGCATTTAATCTGGGATTCCTAATACTACTACTTAAACTTTTACCCATTGACAGCCAGATTTCTGTCCGAAAACCGATTTCAAAGATTTATCCAAATCTCAATACTCCTTATGTCAAATCTCGAGTCTCTAGATCGAAAATTGACAGAGTTATTTGGAAGGGAAATGTGCACAGACACACACACACAGACATGTTTACTTTTATATCTATATCTATCTATCTATCTTTCTATATTATATATATATGCATGTACGCAGATTACTGTTTTGAATGTAATAATAGTTATAATTATATATTTATATGTATATATATATATATATATATATATATATATATTTCTATATATATACGTGTGTGTGTACTCGTAGCTAAATTATATATTGAAACGCTCATATCTTTGGTTTTATGGAACGAAGCTACATAAAATTTTTCAGGCTTCTTGAAGATTATAATACTATTCTATGGTTAAAATTTCATGGCAAGAACTAAAATAGAACCTATAGTTTAACACCAATAGGATATGTCGAAATTTGCATACATTATTATATATAGTATCCTGGCAGGCAGCTTCAGTTTTGCTGCCTCGGTTGTATCCCCCATCGCCTTGTCAGGCCACTAATATATGGATATATCTACACTCGTAGCAAAATTGAATATTGAAATGCTCATATCTTTGGTTCTATGGGACGAAACTACATGACAATTGGCAGGCTGGTTGAAGCTTATAATAAAATCTATATTAAAAATAGGACGTCAATTGGTAAAAAACAACCTATATTTTCAAAACAAAAAATATATGACCAAATTTGCATACATTTGTATATATATATATGTCCTGGCAGGTAGGGTGTTTTTCTGTTTCGGTTTGGCTTTGCCCAATTACCGTAAAATCTTTTTGTAAAAATGTACAGGTATTTTCTCTAGCATAAAAATGCAATTGTGGGGGTGAAGTTCGTCTATAAGACTGCTTTAAACAGAATCGAATTAAATAAAACAATTAAAAGAATCGTTTTTGGCATCGGAAATTAGGGAAAACATTTCTGATACTGATCCCCCCCAAAAGTTCAAATTTTCCGGTTTCGATGCCGATTCTGATTATTCGTCCCAATAATATTATATGTATATGCATATATATATATATATGCACATACACATATTGATTGATTGATTGATTGATTGATTGATTGATTGCAGGTAAACATATATAAAAGTAACAACTATTAAATTTTACGAGTCGGTGGTAGTGGTCAATAGAAAAGCAGACTATTTTTTATTCAAATTAAGTAAAGAAAATTGCCATATTTTGCTACAATAACATTACTGTTTCACCCTAAAAAGATTATATCCGGTGACAGAAGCCTATGTTATTTACGTAGACTAGGTTTTTAAATCTTACTAAATTATTTGCAAAATATTAAAAAACTGTATGTCGCCTGATGGAATAAACTGCGTTTATCGCCTGATGGAATATTTTGGATTTTAGGGACATATGGTAGTTCCAAATCACATTGGTTTCCCTCCGTATTTCTAACCTATACTCATTTAATCAGGAATAGCGCAACCTCTTAAAGTGATGCTACCTCAAGTGATAGCAGGAAGCAGGATACTCTACCAGACTAGATAAATTCTTGTCCTGGAATTCAGTGGACGAAAGGATAAAAAGAAATAGTCAATTGGGGAGAGGAAAATTGTTACCAACACATTCATAGACTTTATGTTTGAGATGTAAAGGAAAACTTTAATTTAAAACAAATAAAGCATGCATGGTCCTCCGTGGATGACTAAGTTCAGCATTTCCTCTCCCCTGCTTAGTCCAAAAGTCTCAATGGGACGTCAAATACTTGTGAAAATGAACAAACCGTACAGTTTAAGGGTTTAACATATGTAAATTTGAGTTCTGCACCATGCAAATAAAATAAAAACGATTAGGTAATCATTTGCGCCCCCCATTTAACTCTAAAAGTCCCATAGGCAGTAACATTTTTCAATTTGAGTACAGCACCATGCAAAACTGCTAAATAGACATTCACAGACAAATTTGGACAAATATGGTAAAATAGTCCAAAAAATGGAGTGTTTTTATTAGCCCTAAAAAAGCTCCTGGGGTATATCTAAGAGTTATCGCGAAGTATAGACAAACAAAATTATATAGAAATCAGTTAGTTACAACTTTTCAGAAAGTTTTATTAAAATCCAAAGTGTCATTTTTTTTTTTTAATAAGCAAAAAGTGTCCATTTTATCTCTTTTAAACTCGAAAGGCAGCCCTCGTAAGGCAACCGGTGTTTTCCCGGAAAATTTGTTTTATTACATTTACTCATATCATGTTAAATGTTTGTGCAAAATTTTAAAAAAAATCAAAGGCGTAATTATTGAGAATAGTGCGGACAGACGAAAGAACGAACGGACAAGGGTGAATTTTGAGGTTTACCCTCCTTTTGTCCAGGCACCAAAGATCGAATATCGATTTATCTTGTATAGAGATCAAATATTAGCCACCGAAAAGTGGAATCTTTACATCTGAAGTACAATTAGAATATGTGTATATATGCGGGTGTAAATAAAATTATGCAAACACGGATTAATATGTATTTCGACGAACACCTAAAAGATGATTAATTAGACAATGGGTGCCCGGCGTTTCCCGGGTGTTTTGAGGTGTATGCTGAGCAAAAAAAAAAAGAATCAATATTTTTAAGTTTAACCCCCTATTATGCATCCTTAAAATTTATTTTTTAGGGCTCGAAGTTAGATCCATGTCCAAGGAATCTACATCTAAAATTTCACGTGTTTAGACCCAAATCTCAGTACTCTCTATATCAAATTCCGAATCTGTAGGCTTACAATTGACAGAGTTATTGCGCAGGGAAATGCACACACACACATACACACACAGACACTTCCACTTTTATATATATATATATATATATATATATATATATATATATATATATATAACAGATAAATGAAAAAAGTCCATATTCCAAACATCATATTGCTTGTACGTTGTTGTTACATTAAGTTACGAAAGCTAACAATAGAGTGAATGAAACTTCGCTTCCAATTTTTATTTTCTATTGTTGGAATGAGAGATGCCACCCCTTCTGAGGAATTTAGGGCAACATAGATTCATTGATTGGTATAATAATTAAATGAAAAATCTTGCGTGACCAAACATTTACTGTCAAGAACTGTGACATAGTTATTGCGTAAGGAAATGCGCACACAGACACACAAACCCGTGCACTATATATATATATATATATATATATATATATATATATATATATATATATATATATAAACGTGTTTGTGTGTGTGTGTCTGTGTACATTTTTCAACACAATAACTCTGTCAATCTTCAGTCTACACACTCGAAATTTGATATACAGGTACTGAGATTTGGGAAAATCTTTGTAATCCGATCGGCCACAAGTTCAACGATTCGACCATAGAGAACTCTACCAAACCCCTCCGCAAATGTTGGGTCCAAACACTTGAAATTTGGCATATAGGTTCCTTGAACATGGATCTAACTTAATAACTTGATTTGAGCCCATAACAATAAATATTAAGGGGCCATAATAGGGGTCAAAGTTAAAAAAATTGACTGCTTTATTTATTTATTGATTTTTTTTTTTTGGCTCTACATACACCCTCAAACACCCTGGCTACGTCGGGCTAAAATGCTAGTCTGTCTATATATTTATAAAAGTGAAAGTGTCTGTCTGTGTATCTGTGTTTCTGTGTATATGTGTGTCTGTGTGTGTACATTTCCCTACGGAATAACTATGTCAATTTTTAGTTTACATACTCGAAATTTGATATACAGGGTACTGAGATTTGGAAAAATCTATGTGATCGGTTTTTTGGCCAGAAGTTTGGCGATTAAAAGGTCAAAGTTAAACGATTTGACCATTGAGAACTCTACCAAAGCAAATTTTCGGTCTAAACACTTGAAATTTTAGATATAGGTTCATTTAAAAGGGATCTAACTTGAACTTGATTTGAGCCCAAAACAATAAATGTTAAGGAGTCATAATAGGGGTCCAAGTTAAAAAAATTGACTGCTTTTTTTTTTTTGCTCAACATACATCTCCAAATACCCGAGCAACGCCGGCACACATGTTAGTATATCTATAAAAGTGAACGTGTCTGTGTGTCTGTCTGTGTACATTTCCCTACGCAATAACTCTGTCAATTTTATGTCTACAGAATCCAAATTTGATATACAGGGTACTGAGATTTAGGAAAATCTTTATGGTCGGTTTACGGCCAGATATTTGGCTGTTAAGGGGTCATCAAATTCCTCCGACATTTTTGGGTCTAAAAACTTGAAATTTTGGATATAGGTTCCTTGGACATAGATCTAACTTAATAACTTTATTTGAGCCGAAACAATAGATGTTAAGGGATCATAATAGGGGTCAAAGTTTTTAAATAATTACCTCTGCGGTCTCTACCAAATTATTCTGAGAATTTCTGGTCTAAAGATTTGAAATTTGGCATAAAAGGTATTCAAGTTTTGTAATCGGTTTAGTTCGAATAATTTTACTTACCAATATATAAATGTATGTATGCATGTATGTATGTATGTATGTTTGCATGACTGTCTTAAACTTTTGACAGAGGCGACGGATTTTTACACGATTAGTATTGTTTTTAAGTTCGACCTTTTAGACGACAAATACCGAATACTTGGCTAAAGACATTAATTTCTTCACCCTTACCCGGGCATGTTTTTACAGGGAGGGCTCGCTTTTTTCACCGATATTTTTAAAAGTCATCCCCTCTTTTCGATTGTCTAGCCTTAATTTAAACCTACGTCGCTTCCGGTTTGGCGGTGGTTGTAACAGCAAAGACGTCACATTTTCCCCGCTCTTTTCCTCTTTCGCGTTACGGATTCGAGCTTGGCTTCCTACTACCATTTCTTTTTTTGCTCAACACACCCCTCCAAACATTCGGACTACACCGGCCACCATACTAGTTCATATATATATATATATATATATATATATATATATATATATATATATACACATATATATGTGTGTGTGTGTGTAAGTGTGTGTGTGTGTGTATGTGTGTGTGTGTGTGTGTGTGTGTGTGTGTGTGTGTGTGTGTGTGTGGGTGTAATTATTTACTATAATAATTATCAAATACCTACAGAAAGTAGTGTTTCATTTTTCGGGAATCAAGAGAGCAGGGTGTCACGATAAACAACGATACACACACAAATATATATATATATATATATATATATATATATATATATATATATATATATATATATATATTGGTGGTATAAAATCAAAGTTTTTAGAGCGCTTTAATTAAGTATAATTTTTAAGAGCTCATTTTTTTTGCATATGGACAATTTATGTCTAGTTATAAGTATGGTCTCTAACATATTAAGGTGATGTTTGGAGCAGGTTTTGTGCATGGTCTGAAAACAGCATCCAACAACTTTTTTCCTACAAATGCTGACCCATTGATAACTCGGATGTGCTCTATATGCGCCCGAATGAGTTGCTTAGACGCCCGGATGAGTTCCTTAAACGCCCGGATGAGTTCCTTAAACGCCCGGATGCTCTCAGTCATGGATTTTCTTTGAACCGCCGAGAATTGCGAATACATGCATTTTCGCTTTTAATATTGACGAGAATATTTAGTATTTTTATCGCTTTATTTCTAATCAATTCCTTGTGATTTTGTTTCTTCCCCTATGCGTCATTAACAGTAATTTATGTACGGATTAATTATGTGTTTTATGTGTTATTAACAGAGGTTTCATTTGTGAATATGGGTTGATCGAAACTGCCTTGAGTTATTTTTCTTTTAATCGAATTGATTTTTTTCTTTGTTATGAGTTTGGGTTTTAAGCGAATAAATTTTAGCTATTAAATATCATTTATTTTCCCACCATTTATATGTGATAATGTCCTATATTTTTTACGACTTCATATGTTCCATTTAATACTTTCAGTATATTTTGTGTCACATTTATCGTTCTAATCTATCTATTTTACTTGTCATCTATCACTCTATCTGTCTATCTATCTATCCATCTATTGTGCGGTCTCTCTCCTCATATATAATGTAAAGAATACTCGAACAGTCTAAGACTGAAACGAAAAATCACAATACTAAAATCTAAGAATCCAAAAAATAAATATCAAAATAGAATAAAAGCACCCCTACCCTTATATATATATATATATATATATATGTATATATATATATATATGTATATATATATATATATAGTAAAAATGGTAATTAGTAAAAACCTGAAGAGTACTCAATACTATTGCAGAGCAAAAAATATATATATATTTTTTTTTTTGTGACTACTCCCTTATTTAAATGTACATCTTTCTTTCGTTGGAATTTATTAACCCATTATATATATATATATATATATATATATATATATATATATGTATATATATAGTAAAAATGGTAATTAGTAAAAACCTGAAGAGTACTCAATACTATTGCAGAGCAAATATATATATATATATATATATTTTTAATTACCATTTTATCTGCTTGATTACACATGGTCCAATTAAATAAAAATTAACATCTCAAAAATTCAGAAGCATTATGTATATTTTTATTACCGTTTTATCTGATTCGTTATATATATTTCGATTACCGAATCATATACACGATCCAACAGTTTTATCAGATAATTATTATTTCTGTAAAATCTGGTGAAACTGTCGGATCGTTGATATGTTTCTGAATTTTTGAGATGGGGATTAATGTATTATTCGCATTCATCAGATTACTGTTCTCATCTTCAGTGTTATTTTCACAATATTTCAGCCAATGTAACCTCCGACCTTCTTCCATTGTATCTTAGTAATATCTCTTATCTTATGGTTCCACAAAAAATCACTTTTACTTAGATTATTGGCAACCTTCTTACGGTACCCGATGGTTTTATAGAAAAAAATCTGGTTAGAAAAATATCAGGGAAACCAATGCCAAGAATAGAATCTTCAGATTTATACAACAGAAGAGCTGGTCCCCCTCCTCACACATACATATTAGTAACGACCTTGGATCACATTCACCTTTCTAGGGAAGCAAATAACTTCATAATACTATAAAACAGTACACACATTTTCAAACCAATAAAAGAAAACACACACACATCCTACGCTAAAGGAAAAGAAAAAAAACACAAGCTAAAAGAGAGAGTGAGGGAGAGAAACACAACACAGGTGTGACCACAGCCCAATAAAACAGTAATAAAAATTAAACATTCCAATGAATAGTAGACACTTACACGTTTCCACTTCTTATAATTCGTAATATTCGTGATTTGACGGTGAAAAATACTGATTTGACCCTCATAGAGTTGTCGGACTTTGCCGGGACTTAACTGCAAGTGTGACTATATTTGTATGTATTTTCATTTAATATATATATATATATATATGCATATATATATATATATATATATATATATATATATATAAATTTGTGCGGCCCCCTCCAAATAAAATATCTTGAAAAAAACCTTGTATTTGCATCTAAAAATCTTTACTTGAAGGAAAACAGCAAACTTTTTGTTGATATTATGCAAAAATCATATATATATATATATATATATATATATATATATATATATATATATATATATATACACATATATATATATATATATATAAAATAAAATAAATGAAAATATGTTCAGTCCTTTACATGGAAGTTTTGTTATTTCTTATTATTTACATTTGTATTTTTCTCCGGCTTGTTTGTTTGTTTTTAAAGCGTCTGTAATAACGTTCGGCTTAAACCGATGATTGCCGGTCTCGCCCGATCTATTCTCGACGGGATTTCCCGAGAATCCGGGTCAAATTATGCCAGAGAATCAAATATTTAAAAATTAAGCAAACCATATTTCAGTCTACACGAAATTATCAGGGGAAATAACTCTACTCGTTTAATCATCAGAGGGTAGGAATTAGCAAAATGCGGGATCGGATTTTTCATACAAAAGTATTTGATGAAACTGCAAATAAGTCAACGATCTTACTTCATAACAAAAAGTGAAGCAGAGGGAATAGGGTGAAGAAAAAGGTGATTTCACGTGAATTGATAGTCTGGTGAAAGGTGAAGTATCCAATGACTGTAAAATCCAAACATGTAAGTCCAAGAAAGTTAATTTAATTTTCCATTCGCACAAGTAAACTCCAATGAAATCGCGTAATTGGAAGATGGTCCAAAATAATCCAAAAGGCCTAAATCTGTGGAATAATTCACAAACAGGTACAAGGAAAAGGGGAAAGAATTCAAATAATATTCTTTAAAAAAAAATTCGATATGCTTGGCTGCCGAAACATGGTGTAATAAAGAAAAATGGTTTAAGAAGAAGAGAGAAAAAATGAGTGAAGAAGAAGAGGAAAAAAGATTGAATTGTGATAGAATTAATTATAAAATAGAAAAGCCAATGTCGAAATGACCCAGACAAGACGGCGTTAAAAGGCGCCAAAAATATAGGGCAAAAAGAGGTCAACTTAAAGGTACAGGTTATTACTTAAGAAAATGTCAGCAAAAGTTTTTGAAAGACACTAAAAATCAAAGGGGAGAGGATGACCGGTATCTGTAAATTCCGGATAAAGCAAGTATGTAAGAAATGCATAGAGAAAACTATAAATAAATGTACGTAAATACACACACAGGAAATGAAAGTGTAGGTATATTGATATATTTGATAGATAGGAATATTTAAACACCAAAACAGAAATGTATATATATATATATATATTTATATATATATATATATATATATATATATATATATATATATATATATATATATATATATACAAATATATATATAAATATATAAATTTCTGTTTTGAATTTACTTGATTCCTCCGGCCTTGGCAGACGTGTTTCAAATATTCTCTCCAGTGCTTTTTCTGTGCACATTTGAACTTTTCTTTTAATGATTTGGAACTCATTCCATTTGTGATTTTTTTCCAAGGAATTCTTCCTTTTTGATCATGTTGGACCATTTGGAACTTACCTGTTGGATTGGAAATTTTAAATTCGACCGTGTTTGGATTTTACCATTCTTTAATTTTTTACCCTTCACTGGGCTATCTATTCATGTGAAATCTTTTTATCATTTTTCTTTTACCTCCTACTCCCCTTACCTCACACTTTTTTTTAACCAAGTAAGATCTGTGACTTACTTCTAGTTTAATTGAATACTTTTACATGAAAAATCCGATCCCGCATTTTGCTAATTCCTGCCTTCTGATGAGAAGGAGAGTATTTCTTCGAAACTCCGCGGATTAAGGACTATTCACTTATCTTGTGTTTCCTTTTTAAAATCAAATATGTTGTTAACTCTTTTTCAAGATGTCTTTTAACATGTTTTATTAATCATTTGTTCATATATATATATATATATATATATATATATATATATATATATATATATATATATATATATATGCAGGGATCACCCGGTGTTTGCGAAAATTTATTACATTTTTAAAGATGATAAAAATACAAATTACACCACATCTGTAATGCATCTAAATGCATTTCTTGGCCTTTTGGTCAAGATCAAAATGTAGTATCTGTTCTTCAGATGCTGCAGTTCCTCTTCTTGTTCTCTTTCGGTGGAGGAGAAATCCTTCACGACTGAGACAATTTTTATTTTTGTACCTTTTCTCCACCTTAAAAAACGACCCTGGTGTCTAACTCTGTCCCGTGGGGAGGCATAGTAAATATGTACACCACATCTGTAAATAAATTAAACGCTATTTGTACATAAGCTACTCTTATTTAATAAATTCATTCAAGGAAATGTTCCTGTGCTTCTATTCGAGACTTAAATATTTGGATGACGTGTGTAAGATGGTTCTTATCGATAATGACTATTGACTATGCATGCTTACAGAGAATCGATGGTATTGTTTTATAAATAATATATATATACATATATATATATACATATATATATATATATATATATATACAAACACAAACTTAACTTCATATATGTCAGCTTTATGTGAGCCTTTGTTATGTATAACAATAAGTATATATATATATATATACACATATGTATATATAAATATATATATGTATATCTATGTGTGCGTGTGTGTGTGTGCGTGAAAAGGTTGATATTTAGTTAGGCTTAACCAAGTGAAGCATGAAATCAAGTAACGGAAATGTGTTTTGCCAAAGAGAGCCTGGACGCCAATCTCCAAATCTTCCTTGGAAATACCTTCCTTTCATTTCCATAAACTTATAATAATCACAAGATTCGTTTCCCATTTACTATGTCGCAAGAACTTTTAAAAGAGGCGCCGTTTGCCGGGCCCCTACACATGTTCAGTTATGTAATGTATGTTATGTTCAGTGGTAAACGTTAATTTTTAATGGAATCATACATTCGAGATTAGTTTTAACTTATCTTTAACAACAAAAGGCTAATAGAAAACAGTTTTATCTATTTGATCACTCCTAGCGTTCAGATTACGAAGTTTTTATCTATATATTTATGAAATTGAAAAGGCATGGCTGTGTGCGTGTGATTGTGTACATTTTCCTACCAAATAACAATTTTTGGTCTAAATACTCAAGATTTTACATAAGGAGTATTGGAATTTCGGAAAAATCTTTTTAATCGGGTTTCAGACAGACATTTGGCTGTCAAGGGGTCAGAGTTCAACGATTTGACCTTTAAACTCTACCAAACTCCTCCACCAATGTCGGTTCTAAACATTTGAAATTTGAAATGTAGGTTACTTGGACGTGATTCAAGCATTTTAATTTGATTTGAGCCCGAAATAAAATAAATGTTAAGCGGTCAAAATTGAAGTCACTCTTTAAACAATTTGACCTCTGCTTGTCTTTACAATATTACTCAGCCAATTTCTGGTCTAAACATTTAAAATTTTACATAAAGGGTATTCAGAGATAGGGAAAGCTTTTAAATCGGTTGGGGTCGCAAATTTAGGCTGCCAAGGATGCAAAATATTTGACGTTTTCAGTGTCTTACAAAATACTCAGATAATTTTATGTTTGAACATTTGAAATTTATACATAACCGGTATTCAGACAAGCAGCAAGAATTTTAATCAGTTTGGGGGCGAAAATTTGTCAAAAGATCAAAGTTAAAAGAGTTGACCATTGCAGATTCTATGTCTAAAGACTTGTACTTTTAGATGTAGATCACTTGGACATGGGTAAAACTTTTTTTTACCAAAATAATAATTGTTAAGTTGTCAAAATTGGGGTCAAACTTAAAAAAATTACCTCTGCGGTCTCTACGAAATTACTCAGAGAAATTTTGGTCGAAACCCTTAAAATCTTACATAAAGTGTATTCATATGTAGGGCAAGTTATGAGCAGTACAAATGGCCCGAGCAAAGCCGGACTGAATTGCTAGTATTAGAAAGAATGTGTTGGCAAAGCCAGGTTATTTGTAAAAATAAAGGAAGGAAATACAAATTAGTCTCTTTCTGCTCAATATATCTGTTTTTAATTACTTAATCATCGTTAGTGGTTTTTTTTTCTTTACTTGTATTTACAGATTTCTTTCAATAAGTTTCCAGATATTTCGTACAGGCATTTAAAATTGTCGCATACACTTCTAAATGCTATTGTAATACACCTTATGAGATGACTAACCAAATTTATGATTCAAGGTTCAAATGAACAGCTAGAGCTTGAATAGGAATACACCCTAATAAAACCTGGTTGTACTAACTGGTGAATTTCAAAAATGCAATCTGGATGCGAGGACAATTTATGATATGCAATAGAATTCCGTTTTGAACTTGATAAAATACTACAGAAAGTATGGAATGCGTCAGATAGCTTTTGGAACATCTTGCATGAATAGAGCATCAGTTTTTTTGAGTATCGTAAGAGATTAAGGAAGGCATAGAGTCTGTGGAACGTGTGGGGAGAGTAAAAAAAATCAGAACACCATAATTGATTGGCCAAATAAAGAATTTCATGGATACAGACCGTCGTGAGTCTATAGAGATAATAAGTGCACAGTTTGATGTCAGTGTGGAAACTGTACACACTATTATTCGCAAGAAACTGAATATAGGAAAAGATTTGCGCCAATTCACCAGTCCACCACCCTATCCTTGCCACGTACTATTTGACCAAGATAGGCATCAAGAGGTCTTTGTCCTCCCTGCAGTCTAGACCTTGCTCACTGTGATTTTGGTTATTCACTAAGCTCAAGGAAAACATTAGAGGCTGTCGTTATGAGACAATTGATTGGTTGGTTGGTTGTTTTTGTTTTACTGCATATCAACCCTTTTCGGGTTATTTAATGCCGAATCCAAAGATTTTGAAGAAACATTTTTTTTTAAATATATTTGTTGTTTTCACGTCGGTTTCTATTTAACGCATAGTTGGGACCCTAACAGGTACTACCACTCCGGGTCAGAGTGGATCTGGGCGCAATGGTAATTAAAGGGTGGCTCCATACTTCCCAAAGCCCACAAGCTGGGGCCTCACCACTGGATATAGTTTAAGATCATATCCAGGACACCCGTTAAGGGACTTTTACCCTCTGCAGGGGGGGGGGGCAGTCGGCGTATTCTAATATCCCACCGACATGGCCTGAGACAGTTGAGGAGTTGAAAGAAACTGTGACGAGGGTCATTTACATGTTCACGCACGGGGGCCTTCCATGCAGTCTTCCAGGAGTTGTTAGAACGTAGCAACAAGTACATTGCAGCCGGAGGAGATTTCTTTGAAGAGGACTAAAGTTCCATGTGCGTACTATTTACAAAAGTGTCCATACGAAAAAATAAATAAACAACAAGGAATCTAATTGAACGTACCGTGATATATCGCTTTATCTGTTTGCCATTGTGAAGTTGGTTGGTTGGTTGTTTTTTTTGTTTTTTTTTACGGTATTCAACCCTTTTCAGGTTATTTAATGCCGAATCCAGTGATTTTGAAGAAATTGTTTTTTTAATAGAATACATTTGTTGTTATTCAAGTCGGTTTCTATTTAACCCATAGTTTAGACCCCAACAGAGCGGACCTGAGAGCATTTATAATTAAAGGCTGGTTCTACACTCCCCAAAGCCCGCAAGCTGGATCCTCACCACCAGATATAGTTTAAGGTCATATCCAGGCCCTCATTGTAAAGTGTTTATTTCCATATGCTTGGTACACTGGTCCTGGATTTTAAATATAAGCTCTACGAAGGAGACAACCCTGTCCCTTATGACGTCATTTATTTGACAGTCCAGGATTCATTGTTGATACTCATTCTCTAAATAGTGAACTTCTTTGGATATTTTTAATTACATCACCATTATCGTTATCATCATCACAGTTTGTTTCACGTCAGTTGAATATTCATGGCAGGTGTTGGACGGCTTTAAGAAGTTGACTTCATAATCAATTCCTTCTCTATCTCATTTTGTACATTTCCTTTTTGCTTTCCATGCCATTCTCAAGCGAATTGATATTCTTACTGCAACTATTCTACATCTACTGACGCAAAAATGTTCATTCAATCTCTTTTTTTTTACAGAGCAGCCACCACTCATCAACGCCCGAAGGCCACTCGAGGATAATGCTTAATATGTGGCAATGAGATATTAATTGTTAGTAGTGGAAATTTGGTAAATTTGATTACTTAAGGGGATGTGCTCATCAAGAACTTGTTTACGTTGGACTTGAAGACGACCATGTTGTAGTAAGCTCGAAGGCGGGAAACGGAAGAGATTTCCATAGGCGAGCAGTTCTAAGAAAGAAGCTTTGTTCATTGAATCTACGTTTAGATTAAGGCACAGATGAAATAGGTGAAATTATTGGGAGCGGTTTCAGCTAGACATGGCTTTAATTATCGACATATCTCTGTATGGTCAGTATATCTCTGATGTTAATATATTTGGAATTAATTTATCGGTAAAAGTATGTCCATAATTTCAGCTGCGCTGAATATTTCCTAACCGGACTGATTCTAATTAATTAGGTTTAAATTTGGACTTAATTCTTTCTAAATATTTAATTTGTCCTTTGGACAAAACTTGAAAGATGCAATTTTATGCCCGGTTCGTTTTTATTATTTATTTATTTTTATTTTTTTAAATCTCCTACATTTTTTCACTCGCTTATTTTTTAAAGAACATGTACATTTTAGCAATGTATGACTATAATAAATTGCAGTTTCATTAAATACAGCAATTTATCTGTTTTCTATAATAAATTGCAATTTCTTTATTTTCTATAATAAATTGCAGTTTCATTTAATACAGCAATTTCTAGCAGTGCTACAAATATAATTTGTAGATTCTTTTTGCCCTCTGGTGAGAAGAACGCAAGAATAGCATTTTTGAAACTCCGCGGAATAAGGACTTGGTAAATTGTTTTTGGACGATTCAATCGAACAACATATTTGTTTGTAAATTTCAATTTACAGTTTTAATTTCTTTTCTCTCTTATATATATATATATATATATATATATATATATATATATATATATATATATATATATATATATATATTATAAAAGAAAATTGAAATTTATTCGAATTAAAAGAAAAAAAAACACATCTAAACTTGTATGGAAGGTATAGAAAATGTTTATTATTCGACAAGGAGTACAAATAAGCAAGAAAGCCCTTATTCCAAGGAGTTTCGAAAAATACAATCAGTGAGAGATTTTGCAAAATATACAAAAGATCTTGCAGGTTAATGCATTAAATGAAACAAACAATATGAAATAAAGCATATTTTCATCAAAAAGTCATTTAACAGTCAGATGCCGTTTATAGAGGTTCAATAAGACATCATTTAACAGTCAGAGACCGTTTATAGGGGTTCAATGAGATTAAAAACATCATTTTACAGTCAGAGACCTTCATAGGGGTTCAATGAGATTTAAAAAATAATGTAACAGTCAGAGACAGTTTATAGGGGTCCAATGAGATTTAAATAATAATTTAACAGACAGAGATTGTTTATAGGCGTTCAATAAGATTCAAAACATCATTTAAGAGTCAGATAGCTTTATAGGGGTTCAATGAGATTTGTTTTTAATTTAACAGTCAGAGACAGTTTATTGGGGTTCAATGAAATTTAAAAAAATAATTTAACAGTCATAGACCTTTATAGAGGTTCAATGAGATTTAAAACATCATTTAACACTCAGAGAACTTTACAAGGGTCCAATGAGATTTTAAAAATAATCTAACAGTAAGAGACAGTTTGTAGGGGTTCAATGAGATGTAAAAAATAATTTTACAGGCAAAGACCTTTATAGGAGTTCAATGAGATTTCAAAAATCATTTAACAGTCAAAAGCCGTTTATAGGGGTTCAATGAGGTTTAAACAATCATTTAACAGTCAGAGACTGTTTATAGGGGTTCAATGAGATTTAAAAAAATCATTTAACAGTCAGAGATAGATTATAGGGGTTCAATGAGATTTAAAAAATAATTAAACAGTCAGAGGCCGTTTATAGGGGTTCAATGAGATTTTAAAAATCATTTAACAGTCAGAGACAGTTTATAGCGAATCAATGAGATTGAAAACATAATTTAGCAGTCAGAAACCGTTTATAGGGATTTAATGAAGTTTTAAAAATCAAGCAACGGGAAAAAAGGAGAGAAAGAATGTGATAAAAATCCTATGAGAAAAACGGTAAAATCAAGTACAGGAAAAATCCGAAATGGGTTCGTTTAAACTCCAATTGGTCTTTCTATTAATGTGAGTGTAAATTCTAACATTCGTTGATCGGCTGGACTTATATTTTACATACCATCTATAAATATCTCATCAATATTTCTTGCGAGGTCATATTTAGCGCATTTCATTGGTCCGAACTCTACGGGCCAAAAGAGTTAAAGGCGTGATTTTTCTGCTTATCGAGTTAGTCGGGAGCGTATAGGTCGTGCGGGTACAAGTGCGGAACACATATGCGCACATTCAGCTTAAGTACTTCGTAAATAAACTAAAGAATACACTATTGCGGAGACAGTGGTTTGTGGTTGGCAGATAGTACAGGACAATTAGAATTTAGACTTTGTCTTAACCTCTGTTTTGGAGATAGAGACTGGTGATGGATACACGGTATCAGATGTGACAAAAATACTCCATGCATGGGTGATTGGTAAAATTTTCCATATTTTAAATAACAACTTTAGAAGATGTCAAGTTAGTTGTAGGCCTCTAATACTGTTATGGCTTTGAATTAGCTACAATAAAAACAGAACAACGGTGTAAGTCAAATTAATAAAAGACAAACAATGGGTTACTGAATTAAAAGAGTGTTTGCATTCCCCCCGAGCCTGCGAGGTTAACTCCAGAACTAGAGCTCTTCTTGGGAGCGTTAAGAGTTTTGCTAATCCTATGATATGACTGTTACACATCTGCTGTAGATCTAGCAGAACGGAAACCATATTGCACGTCACTGAGGAAGTTATTTTTGCTGAGGTGGTTGATTTCTTCTCTATTTAACACGGATACCACAACTGTATTAAGAGGGAGATGGCCGATCAATTGAAATTCATAATATACATCTCACCTGTCTGTTTAAATGTATGTATGTATGTATGTATGTATGTATGTTTATATGTCGGCCTAAAATTTTCAACAGAAGCGACGGATTTTCACGAGCTCGGAATCATTTGTAGGCTCGACCCTTCGAACGACAAATGTCGGACAATTGACCAAAACATTAATTCCTTCACCCTCAAGTGGGCACTTTTCTTCAGGGAGGGGTCGCTTTTGTCGCCGATATTTTCGAAAGTCGTTCCGTCTTTTCGATTGTCTAAGCTTAATTAAAACCTACGTCACTTCCGGTTTGGCTATGGGCGCAACAGCAAGCATGTCACTTTTTTGTTCATTTTTTTTAGGGTTCTTTTCCTTTTCGCGGTACGGGTTCGATCCTACCTGCCTACTACCACTTTTGTTTTTTTGTTTGTTTTTTTTTGCTCAACACACACTTCCAAAATCAGAGCCAATTCCGGGCCCCCAGGCTAGTCTTAAATACGGGGCATACTGATGATTTTGTTCTCGGAGTTTATACTGATTGAAGGTTTTGAGCACTATAATTTGAATGCCGGCAGAGCCAGCTGCTTTACTGGAATCGAGGTTTTTGAATAGCTTGGACAGTGGTTGAGTCCATTCAGAGGTAAGTTCCCCCCACAAAGATATTTACATTTCAAGTCTGTTGCCTATTTAGGCAATTATACTCGCAGCGTTACAAGTCTGTGGAGTTTAAGTTTGTAATAGCTTTTTCTACTGATATATTTATCCTTAAACGTCTATATCGATTAGACGTATCTTAGGAATGTACGTATTCTTGTTTTCCTTTTACGCTTATGTGCTTGTAAATTGTATACGTCCATGTGTACTGAGGCGTTGTTTTCAATCTGGAAACTTCTACCCTATATGTTTATTTACCTTAATTCTAGCCGAGAAACTGCATTGATTCATCCACCCATGTCGACTGTTTCACCGCTGAACGTAATTTATATTTCCCAATTCCGAACTCGTATCATCCGTGATAGCGCAACCGCGTATAATCGTATTTCGGTGATTTTTATTTTATATATATATATATATATATATATATATATATATATATATATATATATATATATATATATATAAACGTGCATTACTTATACCAAGCTCAATGGTTACAGCCCATCAAGATATTTAAGGCGAACTTGCATTACTAATAAAACGTGTTTTCCTCTATCTAATCGTTTAAATGACAATCGTTTTTAAACAATTCAGTCTTCTTTTCAGAATGTCGAACACAAGATGGGTAAACAAATAATTCGCATAGCTCTCTTATTTCAATTCAAGCAAGGTCGAAAAGCTGATGAAACAGCTCGCAATATCAACGAAGCGTTTGGATCAGGAACCACTACTAAATGATAGTTTAAGAAATTTTGTTGTGACGACCAGAGTCTTGAAGATGAGAGGCGTAGTGGTCGAGCATCGGGTGTTGACAACGATCAAAGAGTCTTAGTCGAAGTCAATCAAAGCACAGCTGTTCGAGAACCTGCTTCTGAAGTAGACGTAACGTATACGACGTTTTCTAACCACTTGAGAGAAATTGGAAGGACAAAAATACTTGATAAATTAGTGTTTCACGAATTCAATGACAAGCAAAAGAAACGTTGTTATTTAATGTTATTTTCCTTCTTTTTTTACGCAACAATAATTTTCTTTACGCAACGAGAACGACCTGTTTCTCAACTGAGTTGTAACCAACAAAGTTGGTTCTACACGACAACCGGCGACGCACAGCTCAGTGGTTACATGCCGCGAACGCTCCACTTCCTGTAGTCAGAGTTGCACCAAAAGAAGGGCATGCTGACAGTTTACTGGTCTGCAACGGGACTCATCTATTACAGTTTTTGAATGCATGCGAAACCAAATAATGGATGAAAGGCACCAGAAACTTCGACAACAGCACCCAACATTAGTCAACAGAAAAGGCCCAATTCTCTTCCATTAAACGCGGGACCGCATGTTCCTAAACAGGCTCCGCAAGTCTTGAACGAATTGGATTACGAATTCTGCCTCATCTGCCACCACCTAGTGTCTACTGGAAACTCGCTGCGTGAGAAATGCTTCAAACCCCTAAACGATATTAAAAACACATTTCAACATGAAATATCAAATAATAAATATTTTTAAACAGTAAACGTGGACAAATTCAAAAGTTTCTAAGAAATCTCTGATTGTGCTTTCAATATTGTATAAAATGTTGCGTTTTATTTAATAAATGAACATGGTCGAATACATCAACCGAAATGTATGAGATCAAAGGTATGTTATTAATGCATGCTGTTCTTAGCTTTTAAACCTTTTTCTATGCTTTTTTGCCAAGATCAAAGTGTAGTATCTAGTATTACTACATGTTGTACTTATGTTTGTAACTTTGTGATATAAAGTGGGGGATCACTTTTCTGTATTAATTTAATGTAAAATTATTACCCATTTTACAACCAGTCAGTCTCAAAGTCATTCTCCAGATCATTCAAGTTGTTTTTGAAGGATTCAATTTATTTTTAAGCATTCAAGTCATTTTTTAGGGTCATTCAATTCATCCTTAAGTTCATTAATCATTCTAAGCCATTTACTTTTTATTTATTAAAGTCATTTCAGACAATTTTTCGGTCATTTTAGTTTATCTTTAAGAATTTCATGTCAATCCTACATTCATTCATTCATTCATTGCACGAGAGCACGCGACTAATGGCTATCGGCCTTGTTATTGAAAAAGTAGAAACCAGTCAACCGTCTTTAGAATAGTCACAGATATATGTGATGTAATTTACGGCGGGCAAAGTTGATACAGACATGCCGGTTTACAATCGGATGGGACAAATGGAAATATACGTAATTCGTTGTTAGAACTAAAATCTTATTTAATAGGAATAAGGAGAAATATTCACAAGAAATATTTAAGTATAATTTTTAGGATTACAAGTAATACCATGCAAAAGTTATTTACTATAAATTTAAGTTACAAAATTAAACACAGATAAAAAGGAGTTATTTGCATTTAATTCTCCAACACTACTAACGAAATAATATATGAGAAAAGTAAAATAAAATAATAATTATAATATAAATAAAAATTACAATAATAGTAAGAATAATGGAAATATACAATGTATGTATATAATAAAAGAGGCGCGATTTTTCATCTTTGAACTGAAATACTGTAGGGTTACACATACAGATTTATTATGCTTACACTTTATCTTATTTAACGGTAGAACGATATTTTAGTAGTATTTATTCGTAATATTTAAACATTAAATTTTTCCTAGGAGCGCCACCGTCATCAGATTTATAGCCTACCGAGGAAGTAGTTTCAATTTCATTCCCTGCTCTATAAGAACTCACACGCCCCCATTTCTTCACCGGATGAATTTATACTTTTGCCTCCTTTCATGAGTCGACTTCGTCATTACCACTTTTTATCTACGACAATAGTAATTTCTCCCTGATCGAATTCCGACCCAACTGATTGGTTAATAATTAGACATTCCCGAATTTCGCAATTCGCTTATTCCACCATACACTATAACACAGACCGCCATTTTCTCTAACTACAATACAGTTTATGTTCCAAACTTTTTCTTCCATTAAATTAACCCGTACTAAAAATGCTATAATATTCCTAAATCATCAACGGACACCTGAAACATTATAAAATTAAACTTATGTGCAAACTAAACAAAAGCATGACAAATACTTATAACTCATGGAAACATTGATTCTCCATAAATAAACAGACATTTTGTTTATGATGGGGGTTCATATTTATGACAATGTATTAAACATATATAACAATGATGAGGGTGGGGGGACATTTATATATCAGTTCTTATATTTCTTGAGGACTTCATATAGATACTGAATGGAGATGTATACAAGTTCTTTACACAGAAGAGGGGGGATTCATAATTTTTAAGGGTTACACAATGTTTATTACAATATGTTTAACACATTACCTTTTGAGTGTGTAAAGATGGCACATGACAACAGTTACAAAAAACACAATGATGATTCTTTATTCATTGGACCATTCGAATGCTGATGACGTCAGAAATTCACTTGTACTACATTGTTTGAATCTTCTACCCTTCGGTTCCAAAGGGCCAGTTGACTACTGACTGCCAACTGACTGACGATCAAATCTCTCTCTGACTGACTGTCTGATCTGACTCTGAAATACGAACCCATAGAAGTATATGAAGAATCATCCTTTGTATATGACGTCAGAAGTGTGTTTTCTAACGTGACTAATTACGTGGCTATGCCTGTTTGTTCAAAACACACTACTGCAAACAAAGAATCCTTTCATAACCTATTTTACCTAACCTTTTCTTAACGATATATTTTAAATTTTCATTGTTCCTTCTTTAATAATCAGAATCACCAATAGCCTTATTTTCTATCATTCCCATTTTTAACCTTGCTAACAAGATTCGAGTCTCGGCTTTTCTTAATTTCATTTTCACTTTTTTTTTACATAGGCATCACCACATTATCAAGGCCAAGAGGTCACTCAAGGATAAGGGTTAAAGAGTGTACAGTAGAAATTGGACATTATAGTAATCATTAGTAATGAAAATTTGGTAAATTTGATAAATTATATGGAACGGTTCATCAAGAACTTATTTACGTTAGACTTGAAGACAACCATATTGTAGTCAGCCGGAAAGCAGGAAAACGGAAGACAATTCCACAGGCGTGCAGTTCTAAGAAAGAAGCTTTGTTCATGGAATATTCGTTTAGGTTTAGGCACAGATAAAGAGTAGGGGGAATTATTGATAGTGTTTACAGCTAGACGAGTGTTTCTTGTGAAAGTTTGGCGAGGGGCGACCATAGACTGCAGCTCAGTCTAACACTTTCCATGAAAATAACGATACATCAGAGACAAACTCGCAACATCTCTTCTGTGAGATAGAGGTTGCAAGGAAGAGAAAAGGACACCTCCTACGAGGCTACGAAGTCTATTTTGAACTCTATCAAGGCAGGGCAAGTCCTTTATAGCAGCTCCTGCCCAGATGTTGCAACAGTATTACATCCTTGGACGTACCTGGCTCTTATATAGATAGAGAATAGCATCAGCAGTGAGGTATCTACCGGATCGATAGAAAGATCCCACGATTTTTCCAGCGGCCTTTTCTAATGTTCTTTTATTTACATGGAAAGGGGACAGCCCTTTTCTTGTAACAATTTTCGCATCACGGTATACCCCCAGCCGTTTTGTTTCCTGTATGAAACGTGCAGGTTATGGTATTGTTACTAAACACTTGCTACATTTAAAAAAATTCGTACAATATTGCCGCATTATTTTGAATATGAAATAATACAAATTGTTCATTGTGCATTAAAAAAACAATGTTCTCATTGTCCAAATTTACTCCTTAAATGATTAGATTTTATTTATACTTATTTATTTCCCGTAAAGATTGGATACATAAACACAATTCAGGGATCATTTTTCAATTACAACATTTTACTAAATCGAAGACGTACTTTGTGAGCATCACCGAGAAAGATATTGTCGCCTTATAAAATCATAACAATTGGCCAATCATCACATAAGATTTAATTAACCAATTCATTCTGCTGTCATATTCCTTCGTCATCACAAAATAAAGAAAACCAGGAATTTTTTAAATCTCGGGTACTCCATAAATAAACAGGCATTTTTACATCACGGTTGCCTTCTACATTAATAATAACAAACATCGTCCAAGTTTTATTGCTTTAATGATTTTATTTAATAACAAAATTAAGGTATCCGTTACTATTATAACGTTCTACTAATTTTACCACCTTTTTTGTTACCATTACCGAGATAAATAATGACAGACTATTTTCTTCGGTGATGGTCACAAAGTACGTGTTCAACTTAGTACGGCGTTTTAATTGAAAAATGATCGCCGACAGTAAAAGTCATGATTTATTTTTTTTTATTTTACAATTTACATTTTTTTTATCTGAAAGTTAAGGGCAAATGTGTAGCTTAGCGGCGTAAATTATTTGACATACAAAAAATTATAAAAACTATTTATTTTTATATAGAACACATTATTCGACCCTAAGTCTGAAATAAAACCCGAAAAAATCTATTTATATTCTCTTTTCAAGATGTTTTTATTGGACTAAATGTACGACAATTGAGGCCGCCATATTGTTGTTAAAATTTGGCCTGTCTAAGGTTGTACAGATTGGCAATTTTAAGGCCAAATTTGGGCATTTTACGCTTTTCATGAACTATTTTTTGTCCGACATATATTTTGTAATGAAAAAGCGTTAAAAAAAGGCCATATGGCATTAAAAAAAAAGGCCATATGGTCTTAAAAAAGCAAACTGACAAGCTTAGAAAGACCAAATTTTCAAAGCAATACAGCGGCCTCAAATGTATATTTAATAAAAAATAAAAAATGAATTGTTTTTGGTTTTATTTCAGCCTTTGGGTCTAATAATGTGTTGTATATAAAAAATAATAGGTTTTTATAATTTTTTGTCTGTCAACTTATTTACGCCGCTAAACTACACATTTAACACATTCATTTTATAATCGATGTGAAAATAAATTGTAAATTATGGAATTTACAGGGAGGGGGGCCTTTCAAAAACGTCCGCCGAATCTCTTAATAAAATGTATTTGACTAGATTTATGCCAGTTTTTGTTTTTTGCTAACTTTCTTTGTTAAATTATTTATTCCGTTAAAGTACGCATTTCCCCTTAATACCTACAGATATTCTTATTTGCTATATATTATCTTTTGTTTTCTTTTTTACTAGAATTGTTTTTTGTTTAGTTCTCTTTACAGGAATAATTTTCTACAGTGCTCAGACATTAACTTTTTTATTAGGTACTTTTTACCATAGTACCAACTACACTGTTTCCTTAAAACTGACAACTTTAAAGGTTTTAGACTATGTTAAATAAGACAGTATATGTTTACTTTGGCGAAGAAAAGAACTTTTCGAGATATAAAGAAATGCATAATGCACTGTAATTCACTGTTCTACGCACACAAGCGCGATAAAAAGTAGACTTCTCTCCGCACGACGCTGCCAGCCACCCTCAATATTTTTGTGGTTTATAGTCTTTAAGGATAGGTATAATGATCACATATATCAAAGGTTGAATTTTTGGCATATACTTAGGGTGTCTATTCCAAAGGCCGTTCTTACCATGGCGAAGTTGGTCATGTCTATTCCATACGACGTTCTTAACATGGGAAGGTTGGGAGTGTCTCTAGTGAAACCCATTCTTAACATTAGTACGTTTGGGTTGGCCGTCAACAACAACTGTAGTTTAATTTTAGTGGGGGATATGCTTCCACCGGGCAACGCCGGTTAACGAGTCCTTCTAGTCACACATATATTAAAAATGATGAGGATGATATTAATAATAATAGTACTACCACTACTACTACTACTACTAATAATAATAATAATAATAATGAAAATAATGATAATAAGAAAACAGAATTAATAACACAAAAATAGTAAAATAATATAATAAAAATACGAATAATTCTAATAATCATAATAAAAATAAATGAAATAATATAAAAATAATATTCATGATAAAATGATAATAGTAATAAAATAATAGCAACAATAATGATGATAAATGTATATAACGACAGTAATATCACCGATAAAAGTAAAAATGTATAAAAATTCAAGATAAAAATATTAAGAATGATAAATAATAAAATATTATTGAATTAATATTATTGAAGTTGTGGGGTATGACACAATAAGGACTTAATTAACTTGAACTGAACCTATTGCATGAATTCTATTTTGCCATTGTATTTGATTTTTTTATGAATGGCATATAACTAACGAACGTTTTTAGCTGGATTGTCGCCCTAAGAATTATTGCTATTAAACGCATGCAATATGTTGGATTTGGCTATTTGTCTGTTTTAATAATGTTTTTTTAATGAATATGATTTCATTTCATCACATAATTATAAACTAATTCAATGGAAATGTACCTGCTTGTCTAGCCTCACAGATGAGCGAAACAGTACTGTATGTTGAATGACTATAATGCTCCCTATCATAGATTGAACATTTGGAAATGATATACAAATAACCATTAGCGTATGAAGCGATGCTCCTTGTGTAAACAAATTGAGCTTAGGCATTTGGACAATTATAATTATAATTCGCTCCTATCATTGCAGCAGCCGTATAGCGCAACGGTTAGAAGCACCGACTGTCATTTAGGTGATCGGGTTTCGATCCTGGTTAGAGTTAGTTGCTTGTCTAGTCGCACTGATGAGCTGCGAAATAGCGAAACGTATTGTCTGTGGATGACTATATATATATATATATATATATATATATATATATATATCATCCACATATAGTACGGTTTCCTTACGTCACAAATAATCAGTATTAGTAGAAAAGCAGCTATCCCAAGCCTACACAGAGCTCTACCCACAAGGCCACAAATCGGTGCCTCCAAATATCTTCCCGCAAGTGCCTATTAAAGGAGCACTCGGATATCGCTTCACACTGCACAAACTGCTAGATTGTTTACAAAGAAATGGAAAGTCTACTATTTACGGACGGTGAGATATTTTTATTACTATCATTATTATTATTATTATTATTATTATTATTATTATTATTATTATTAATAAGGAATTATTCACATATGTATATATACATATACATATATATATGTATATATATATATATATATATATATGATTCCTTGTTTAAAGTGAAACAACCAATGTTTGAGTGCTATACATTGTTATTATATGCGTATGTTATCATCTGTGCATTTTATTACATTTGTATTTTATATTATACATATATATATATATATATATATATATATATATATATACGAACAGGGTACTATTTGCGGACAGTGATCTATTATTATTATTATTATTATTATTATTATTATTATTATTAAGGAATTATATATATATATACACACACAAACACACATATAAATATATATATATATATATATATAATTGAGCACTTTTTATATGAAGCTTGCAAAAATTCATTGGTGCTCATCTCTAAAAATGTAAAAAAGGAATTTTATATACACATACACATATATATGCATTTATATATATATATATATATATATATATATATATATATATATATATATATATATATATATATATATATATATATAATTCTTTAGTAATATTTTGTGGAGGTGAAGCATCCAATATACTAAAGCAAGTTTCATATAAGAGTGCTCTATACCGATGTAGGGCAATATATATATATATATATATATATATATATATATATATATATATATATATATATTGCAAAGCATTTATATGTCGTTACACGTTCATGGACATGTTTATGCCAATTACAAGTAAATTTAGATCTATTAAGGCGATGTGTCTTTTAGCAAATAAGGAGTCTGCAAATAGCTTGTCTTCAATGGAAATTCCTAAATCCCTACAGAACTTGTAGAGTAGTTTTTTATTATATTGTCACCCCAAACAAGGCACATTGCCACTTTGGTGTAGGGGGCTACTATCAGGGGCAACAACTACTGGGGTACTCTCTAGGGATTTGTCCAGCAAGATATCGTTTCATGTTACACTTTAACATCTGCACGTCAGTACAGTTGGAGAACCTGGGACCTGGAATGAAATTCCAAAGTCTAGCGGTTCTGGGGAAGAAACTACTGGAGTAGAAAGATCTTTTACATCTAGGAATCTCTGCAGTGTGGGGGTGGGATTTAGCAGCCTGTCGGGTTTGTCGAGGGTGTTCACGTCGTGGGGGCACAAGTGCTTGCAGTTCGTCAGAGCATTCACCAAAACAATACTTGTAGAACAGGCAACATTTCGTCGATGGGACAGAGGCTGAAGCTTAGATGCCAGTTCAGGGCCTATCTGATTTGCGACTCTCTTTTGAACCGTGTCGAGGAGCGAGAGATTAGTAGCAGATGCAATAGCCAAAATATGACAGCAATACTCCATACATAGGCGAATGGTGGCCTTATAGAGGTACAGGATACTTTCGGGTGTTAGTAGTTTTCTAGCACGGTAGAGAGAGCTTACTTTCTTTGCAGCCGCCCTGGCAATGTTTCAATGTAATTGTTCCAACTCATGTTTTCCTGTGAATGTTAGGCTAAGGAGTTTGAAAGATGTACTCTCAGATAAAGAGTCGTTGGCCATTGGTATAGGTGGCAGAGAAGGTTTCCTGTAATTATTGAATGAAACTTGTTTAGTCTTGGCGGAATTGAACGTGACCATCCATTTTTGTCCCCATTCAACTACAGATTGGAGGTCATCCTCCAGTGTTTCAGCCATTTCTTTAGATATGTGTTCATTTGTTTTCCTGTCGTGCCTGTTATAAAGTGCGGTGTTATCAGCATATATACCCATCTCAAAGACAATTTTGTCGGGGGGGGGGGTCATTTATGAATATCAGGAACAATAGAGGTCCAAGGATAGACCCTTTGGGTACTCCCGCATTTATATCATATTGTTTAGATGTACGGCTGTCGAGGACAAACTGAATTTTTCTCTTATCTAAGAAAGATTTAATTATGTTAAGTATTCTACCAGTGATACTGTATGATCTAATTTTCCTGAGGACACCCTCATGTCAAACTCTGTCAAAAGCCTTAGATATATCTAGTACTACCGCTCTGCCCTCCTCCGCTTTGTCCAGTGAATGTTACCTACATTCAGAGATTACAGTTAGGATGTCTTCTGTGGGACGGGCTTGTGTAAATTCATATTTTTTGTCAGTCAGAAGTTTAGAATCTGAAAGGTGGACTAAAGCATGGTTAATTAAGGTCTCAAATATTTTGGCAAAAAGTGGGAGGAGGTTAATGGGGCGATAATTTATTGGGTCAGTTCTTTCTCCAGAATTCTTGAATACTAGTACCACAGAAGCAGTTTTCCAAACAGCCCTGAAAGCAAGATTCCTTAAGGCATTTGTTGTAGAGTTTGGAGAGAACTGGAGCTACTTCGGCTCAGCACTTTTTTAATAGCATAGCTGGGATAAGATCGTGTATACATGCTTTTGAAGTGTCAAGGTTTTTTTATGATAGCATGCACCCGAGCAGGGATGATTTTCAGATCGTCTAGCGTGGCGTCTGTCCGCATAGGAAAGACAGGTAGGAGGTGGTTGGTAGGGTCCAGTGTAGAGTTTGAGGCAAACCGACTTGCAAGCATGTTAGCCTTCTCGGTTTGCTGAGCAAAGAACCTCGTGATTGTTGGTTAGTGGGGGAATTGTTGATTGCCCATTATTTACTACACTGTTGTAGATTTTCCAGAAGTCACGAGTTTCTAGTTTTTGTGCGTCGATGCGTTTTTGTTTAGTTGTTTCCGAAAATACTCTCTTACCTGTCGCTATTACTTTCTTAACGTTACTTCTAGCTTCTATATATTTATATCCGTTTGAACTGGATTTATGTCGGTTAAATCTGCGGTATGCATGCTGCCTTTGAGCAATGGCAGTTGCGCAAGTCACAGTAAACCATTGTGGAGAGTGGGGCTTGCTATAAAATGTGTTCGATTGTAGTTTTGTAACCATTTAGTGGTCTCATTTGCGCACTGGTCGGCAGGAAGAGAAAAATATTTCTCCATGGGGTATCTCTGATAAGATCTCTGATGGCTTCCAATGTACTTGTAGGCAGGTATCAAGGGAGAGTGCTGTGTCTATGCTGTCAGAGACTTTGTTTATTATGATGCAGTCCTGGGTCGAGAAAGAGTGGTAGAGAAAATAAAAGTAGCTAATGTTGTATTGCATGTTTAGTCTAAAGCACGTAAAGGCTTGACCACCTGATTCTAGGTTTGTTTCTCTAGTCAAGGGAAGGGTATTACGAATGTAAGCTCCAAGTTCGTGCATGTGTCTGTCAGAGTCCTTACGGCAGAGTGGGAGATATCCAGGCATGTTAAAGTATAGAGGGGATGAAAGAATGTAGGTTAGTCTCACTTAGTGCTAAGATATCCGGGGTGTTTTAAGGAGAAATGCTTCAACATCAGCTAAATTAGTTCTAAGCCCACGGATATTTGTGAATGCAAGCCCCAAGGGAGGAGGCAAGTTTGAAATGATTGACCCTAAGCCTGGTTTAAGTTTATTTTTTTTATTGTACTGTCGTCATATTTTTTAAAGAGTTTCAGTTCAGGTAAGGGGGGAGGGATGAACAAGATGTTATGCAGAACATCAGACATGCATCACAAGTAGCCCATCAGCTGACCTTTCTTCAATTTGGATTTTGGCCACAGGAGAGCCCACCGGGGATGAATGCAGGGTCCCTTTCCATGCGCAACATGTCACTAGGAACATCCCGATATTATAGAACTGTTGATGGAGCAGCCGCTCTAAGCGCTACCAAAGTGTTAGGGTCCTGTACTACCAGTCGGAAACAGCAGCCAGAAACTGTCAATCTGGTACTCTCAACCCATCAGAAGAAGGTCAACCCAATCTAATTGCTCAAGCATATATGGTACTCAAGCACTCCCAAGTTAATAGTTTTAGAGGTGGGGTGTGTCGGGAGTAGGGAAAACGGCGTTCGTTGCCCTAGACAAGAAACAAGATCTGCCACTGGGTATTTCTGTCGAATCAGTGTCTCTGCGCCTGACTAATAGGCAAAGAATGAGTATGAAAGCCGGGCGATAGACAAAACCTATCTACTTCTTAAGCAGTTTAGGTTTGCAAACCGGTAATTTGTTTGAGTCACCGGCTCTAGGAACGTTGCCTATCCCCTTTGATTTAGTTTCAGAGTGTTCCTTCTTCTAGACGGATGATCTGGAAAGATCTACTGGGTCCGTCATTACTGAGAGGGTTTGCTCCGCGCCTGGGGCTTATCCAGGTATTTCTGCGACCCCGCGTGGTTAGTTAATGTTACTGGGTTAGTTTGTAGAGATTATATATCTGCTAAATAGCTACACTCATCAAGTGATTTAGGGGCATTGCTATTTCATTTTACTGGATAAAGGGGGGGGTGAGTCGAGCTCATGCAGTGTAAGCAACTATGATTATAAGAAGGCTTGTAAGAAAGAACATAATGTGGTTTGAGGCGTTTCCTTTATGTTTTTTTTTATTTATGTTAGCTTAGGTCTAAGATAACGTTACAGTATGATTAGGTATTTAGAATTGAACTACGAGTTGTCCGCAAACTATATTTTAGATGATAGGAGGCTTAAGATGTAAGTGCTATATAGTACGGATAAAACGGTAGGTAAGTTTTGAGCCATGTGTAATTAGGTAAATATATATATGGGCAGGTTTTCAGTAGGTGCGAAGAAAGTTGAAATTGTAGGTATTAAGTGTGTGTCTATTATTGAAGGAAGATAATTTCAGCTTTCAATTAAGAGTCATGGGGCATTTTGCATAACAAGGAGTATCGGTTCAGTTTCTTATTAATCGTTGCAAAACTATTTAGGAGGAGACATAGTTATGTGATGCAGATCGGTTTGCTTCCGAGTACATACTTTGGCTGTTAAATACCTAACTGGATAGGAATGAACTCTAATGCATGCCTTAGATGTAGAAATGTATTGATGTTTAGTGATGACTATTAAGCAGTTAGCATGTGAGGGTTAGGGGCAGGAAGTTAAAGATTCCACTACAAATGCTGTGCAATGTAGGAGTTTAGTGGCGGTTTGGGGGATAGAGCAGATTGTTAGCGTTCAAAAGACATGGATCATTTACTTACAAATAACAGTAGATCTCCATTAGGGTTTAGAGTTTCAGGTAAGGTTTAGTTTGAGGAAAGAAAAAACATGTTTTTTGGCATGCAGGTTAGACAAAGGCAGTCGTCTTAGTGGTAAAATGTATATTGGAATTTCGTAGCTGGCTAATTAGGTGTTTTCCAGTTATAAGAGAGACAACTAGAACATGGTGATTCCGAATTCGTATTCTGTATTTATAGGCAGTCATTAAGGTCAGGTACAGCATTCCATCTATTTAGAAAAGTAGTCCTAGTATCGCAGCTAAGGTACTGTATATTTCAGTTACAAAATAGTGAAAGTTAAAATAAAAGCTATGTTCAGTTGTTTGGTATGGATATCATAGAGGCCACTTTATTAATACAAGCAAGCATATGCCAATTGCAGATATTAAGTATACTACTTCAATAAAGTTCTTCTGTCTTCTACAGTGGAAAAAAATACATCCTCGCTTTCTGCTAAGTTTAGAAATCTCTCTTGCCTAAGCTTTCAAGTTTTCGAGTCGAATTTTAAGAACTACACACGGCTTTGAGGGAAACAATGAGATAAAGACAATATATACGCATATAATTAAAATACGTTATCAAAAAATAAAATAAATTTAAGAGAAAAAGTATAAACAACATGCTTTAATGCATACCAACATTATCTACATATGTTAATACACGCTTTGTTAAAAGTCTTGTGGTGGAAAATTGTGTAGCTTAACAGATATATATCATTCCAACATGGTAGTGTTTTAATATATGATTAAGTGGCAGTTTTAATCATTTAGAACACATTTAAAGTGTCATCGCTCACTCATTTTTTCGATCAAATTTCAAACAATTATTACAGCTTATAAATCATCTTCTCAGCTATATTGCGAAATATTTTTCAATTTTTGTGCAGTAAAACAAAAGCTAGGATTAATTTATTGATGTTCAAAATCGTAAAACAACGTAAGGAGGTGAGCGACGTGTTTTTATGACTGGTTACCATAGCAACTACGTCGTATCAGTGACCACTGTTGCTACCAATTTACCGTTCTTCATTTACGTTTGATGAAAACCAGAGTTCTATATTTTTTTTTTTTTTTTGCAAACCTTCTACTAGTTGGCCAGTTGTGGACAAATCCCTATCTCATGTCTTAAAATGACACATATTCAACGAGTGAGATCGGAGATGCGCCTCTCTACAACCCATTCTCTTACCGATCAAATTTATGACAACAGAACCATTGCCAGCACGCTCAAAATGCATCGCCACGAATAACGTGAAAGTGCACAGTTCTCGATGACTGTTATGGTCTTTGAAGTTCTGTTAAGTGACGGTCACATCATGCCACCTCACATATTCGAAGTCGGCTTGAAAGTCAATACCATAGTGTACGTCGATGTGCTGAAGAGTATAGTGATACCCTGGTGAAGTCAGGTTGCTGCTGGCAACCCCTGAGTGCAAAAGCTGGACTCGACCCCACCCCACATACCCAAAAGAGTTCAGAAGTGTTACGACTTTTTTACTTTTCTCATACTGACCCTCCTTCTCCTCACGCGATTTGAACCTAGACTACTTCGCTTGGTCATACGTCGGGGTATTACTAAGATGACCTCTCACAACATCAAAACCAGCCTAATTGCCGCCATCTGATGAGTATTCGCCGAACTCCTACCGGCGATAGTGGAAAAGGCATGCTCCCAGTTCCGGACCCGTATTGGACTGGTGATAGCGGCTGAAGGCGGCTACATTTACTAAATGTTAGCTCTACTACATATTAAACTTACTTGAATTTAATTTTTCAACAATATTTTTTAATCAAGCTGTAGTGTTGTTGTCTTTAAGGCGACAATTTTATTATTCCACCTTGTATTCTGTAATCGTTTATTGATATTGCTGTATTTTGATAGAAAGTGGGCTATACAAATGTAAGTTAGCGAGTAAAATGCACCGCAATTCAAGATTGAGTTTGTTTTGATGGTTTGGGGTTTCATTACAATTGGAAATTTTACACAATAAATATCGAGTGAAAACAGACTGTTTCAGATATTTAATTCTTACAAAATGTGCACACTGCTTCAAGTAAACTACCCTATTCGTTTCATATAATGATATAGTAAAATGATTCAATAATTTATCATTTAAAATCGGTTTCAAAACGAAGAAAAAACAAAATCAATAAATTGTACGATCGTTTCGGAAACGTTTTTTTTATGAGACAGACAATACGTCTGGAACAATAATTTTAGCATTTGCTTTTATAAAACAAAGTTTCCTCATCCGCAAAAAGAGCGGTGGCGGTTTAAAGACACCAAAAATGAAACTAGAATTTTTTTAACTAAGGCAAATATATCATTTATTCGCCTTTTATATTGTCATATTATATTTGTATTTCTCGTAGTTTTTCTGTTTGTCCTTGCCAACCTTTCGTGGATCGATCTGCCGTTTGACATGTATGAACCTTTGTTATTCAACAAAATAATTATTATAGCACTCGTTGGACGAAGAGCTAGGGATTAAATTAGATTAAAATTGATTAGTTGCTACAAGACCATATTCACAATTTGTATGAAGAATGTGATTCTGTTGATGATGAAAATAATCATATATTGACCACCACTTAATAATTTTCCTGGAAATCGCTCGAGACATGGTATGAAGCCACTTGATTGGGATTAAACATTGATTAAATGTTTGATGCAATATCTCCGCGTCACCAAGGATTCTGGATTTCTTCTACCAACCGATCTTTGTATCGCCGAAGAGGACGACCATTTTGTGTGCCCTCCGAAATAATGGTATGGGACAACGAAACATTCTTGATATGTCGGATTTCTGATTTTTTCTCTGGATCACTACTCCTCCGACCTGGCAGTAATATCTCGGAAAATATTGAACTCATTCTGATAATGAACTGTCCAGGTTGTATGAATTCCTTTTTTCTATGACTCATATTCACCATTCAAATAATATTTTCAATATATGTGCTGAAAAGCAAAATTACTTGTTTATTAATAGCTTAACATTTTGCTAACTGCATTTCATTTCCTCTGATAATATGAGCCATTATTGAAAATCCATGGATTAAGGAAATAAACATAATTTTTCTCTATATATTCCTTGGTTCAAACAATAAATTCTTAACTTAAATATATGTGTATATATTTTGATTTACAGAATTTAACTTTAATCATAAAACTTATATATTGCTCTATTTTTAAATATTGAGCTTTACGTTTTTGGCTAGGATAATCCTGAAAGTATTACCTCAATGTAATGTCTTACAGGATAATTCACTTGATCTCTTATCTGTGACATCTCATTTATATTTATATATATATATATATATATATATATGTGTGTGTGTGTGTGTGTGTGTGTGTGTGTGTGTGTGTGTGTGTGTGTGTGCGTGTAATAATACAAAATGTAGTTTTTATAAATTTTTTCTACATGTTTTACGAGATTAAATGCAGCAATAACAAATTATAATTTTTTTTCCAAAAAAACTTTAATAAACAAGAATGAAAATATGAAAAAAAGGGTGTGGCAGCTTTTTGTTACAGTAAAAAAAAAAAGAAAGCAACACGTTGTCACATATTTAAAAGTTTCATCCTTTGTATTTTTGTAAGGCTAAAGACTATTCTTTACAAAATCTTACAATAACATTTACTTTTAATTAAAAAAAAATTCTTTTCCCGTAACTCATATTCACCATTCAAATAACATTTTCAATATATGTGCTGAAAAGCAAATACTTGTTTATTCACAGCTGAAAATTATGTTAATTGCATTTCATTACCTCTAATGATATGTGCCAGTATTGAAAATCCATGGATTAAGGAAATAAACATATTTTTCTCCATATATTCCTTGTTTCAAACAATACATTCTTAACTTAAATATATGTGTCTATAATTTGATTTACAGAATTTTACTTCAATCATTGAACTTATATATTGCTCTATTATTTAAATATTGAGTTTTACCTTTTTGGTCAGGATCACCCTGCAAGTATTACCTCAATGTAATATCTGACAGGAAAATTCACTTGATCTCTAATGTGTTATTATCTTATATATATACTAGCAAAAGTACCCGTCGTTGACTGGGTTCAAAAACAGCCTACAGAAAATGAACTCTGATTTATGAAAGTATGATAGTTTATGAAAAGGAAGGGCTGTACATTTGTGTCGAATTTGGGGGTATCAAAACCAAAGCAAAATATGATGAAAGTAAAAATAAAATAGATAAACCCCATAATTTATTATACCATACCTGTTCACACTGAAACACTTATCACAATATCCTGTGGATCTATATTAAAAAACCTTGTTAAACTTTGTGACATATTTCCATTCAATGGAGGTCAGGTGCGAACGAACACTCCATAATTTTATTATACCATATTTCTTCAAACTGAAACATAATTATCAAAGTATACTTACACAGCTAGATATGAAAAATCTTTATTAAAGATTGTGCCTATTTCCATTCTATGGAGGTCAGGCGCGAACGCAGACTCGACAATTTTATTATACCATCCCTATTTAAGTTAAAACATACTTATCAAAGTATTATTATGTAAATCTATATCAAAAACACTTGTAAACCTTTTTTTTTAAGTTTTAATTTTTTTTATTTCCATACTTTGTGGACCAAGCGCGAACGCTGACCCTACAATTTTTAATGAACCACTGTTCTGCCAGATCAAACATACCAATTCCTGTGTCTCGATATATTTTCTATCATTATATGCAATCAGTTTTTTTAAATAGTCAACCATATAGGAGCCTATTCGTGACCAGACACACACACATACACACACATACATTCAGATATATATATATATATATATATATATATATATATATATATATATATATATATATATATATATTGATTTACGCAGATATATTACATATCATATCTGGATTTTCAGAACATTTTTTATTCGTAGTTCCGATAAGCTCGTTTTTCAAAATCGAACGAATGAATGTTTTCTCTCCAATATTGATTTTTTAGCTAATTGGATGGTTATGATTTATGATAGAAGAAGTACCATTTAAAATCGCCGCAAATCATTTCTTCGTTTTCATACTTTAAAACTTAACATTAATCAGAATTGACATTTCCAGAGCATTCAGCGTCAAACCCGAATATCAGCTGACGTGATAATGTAAACAAACACAGACGAAATTTGATGAATGACATTATAAATGTTATTTTTTATTTTAGTTTTATTTATTTGTTTATTTTTTATTTATTTATTTATTTTGCTAATTAATCCAAATTATTTCTCGTAATATACAATAGTCAATTGAAAAATGATTTTATAATACACACGCAATCTATTATATTAATTAAAATTATTAAATTATTATTATAAAAATTTATTAAAACTTATTATATCAATTAAATTATATCAAAGCGTATTGTACGGCCGGGAACCCCCTGGATATATATATATATATATATATATATATATATATATATATATATATATATATATATATATATATATATATTCATGTATTAACGAAGACTGGTGGTGCATCTCTCCCAGTGAATTAACATACCAACATAGCAATTTTTAACACTCGATATGGTACATACAGCGCCCAGCCTTTCGAAATATTCACCCACCTGGCACTGGCCAGGCTCAACATTGCTTTATTTCGGTGATCTCGTGAGAATCGGTGTGTCAAGTTGATTCTGATGTATGTACACGGCAGAGAAGGAAACTGATGGATAAACCTTCGGTCTTCTGTATACTTTGTCCTGTGGCAGTTATCTGCACCGACAAAGGTTAGCAGTAATACCAAAAATGTGGTCGGTTCTACACAATGCCTTCACCATATAATAACACAGCATCTGTGTGGATTTCCTGGCAAAATAGTTATTGTGGTGGAAGCTCATACGTCGAAAATCACACACACACACACATATATATATATATATATATATATATATATATATATATATATATATATTAGAGAAAAAAATATATATATAAAATATTTTTCTTATAGTTCGAAGCGACATTACAAGAATAACAAATGTGATAAGACTATTTACTATTTGTAAAATATAAATTGCCCATTGATTCAATGTAATTAGTTTTTATTGTCTCATCGCCGAAATTACCTATTTTTTATGCTCAATTTATCGGTTCGAAGAATGTATCATTGATCACCGTGCTTATTTTTGGGGGACACATAATCTAAATAGTTGTCTCGGCGCGACAAAACATTTATCTCTGCATTCCAATACTATTTTCCAATTTGCTGCAACTTATCATCGTATCTTAATCGCTGTCGTCGCACATTATGAGCACGCTTTAATGAATCTGGCTGAAAATATCTCATACTCCATCACGAACGGCAGTTGTAATTGCATTATACGATTCTTCCAGCATTTCGAAATAAAATACGGTTATTCCGTTATTTATATTGGCGTTTAATGTTCTATATATTTATAAAATATCTTGTCCTTCTTTTTTTGTCTCCCGACAAAATAAATTCACCGTCGTCTGTTCGTCCGTTCGTCTGTCCGCAATTACTACGCCTTGGAATTATATATATAAAATCAATAACAGTATGTATTTTCGGGAGAATTCCGATTGCCTCCCTAGGTGTTCCTTTTCGGGTAAAAATGGCTAAAATTGACATCTTTGTGCTTATTAAAAAAATGTATACCTTTGATTTTTATAAAACTTTCTGAATGAACTAACTGATTTGTATATAATTTTGTTTGTCGATACTTTGCGGTAACTCTTGGATGTGCGCCAGAGACTCTTTAGGGCTTATAGAAATAATCAATTCTTGAAACAATTTACCAAAATTTTATGTGTTTGTCTATTTATCATTTTTTTTTTTTTATGGCGCTGAACTAAAATTTAAAGGTCTTGGCGACTTTTAGGGCTAAATGGGGAATGTAAATAATGGACTTAGACATTTATTATTGTGCCTGGTACAGAACTCAAATTTACATATGTAAAGGCTTAAAACTGCACCATTTGTTCATTTTCACCCGGATTTGACGTCTCCTTCGGACTTTTGGGGATAAATTGGAGGGGGGGGGTGAATTTAGTCATTTTTTAAGCCGCGTTCACTTGTTTTTATTACATCTAGTTCACAGAATTAATACAATAAAAAAAAAACATGCAAGATGCTTCAGAAATAAATGGGACTCTAAACGCCAATATAAATAATGGAATAACGGCACTGAATTATTTGGCATTCGCACCGGCCTTCTTCAAGGAGACACTATAGCCTCTTTTCTTTTCATTTTCTGTCTTAACTGTGTATTCGCACCTTTGATTATATACACACCGTTCTGGGTTTCATCTTAAATGAATCCAGAAGCAGACGCTATCCGTCAGCACATTTAACTGATGCAGATTACGCAGACGAATTTGCTTTGTTCACGAATAACACTGTTAATGCGAAAACGCTGCTACGTGAGCTAGCAAAGTCCGCAGATGCCATCGATCCTTACATTAATGCAGATAAAATTAAGTTTCAATTCTTTATGCTTTGTGTATGGAGACTTTACAACACTTGTACAGTGTCGAACCATCATTTCTATCCTCAGAACCGCTTACTTTCACTATTTTAACTGTAAAATTGTTTGCCATGTCTGAGTGCTGCTAAGCTCAAAGAGGGCATTTTTGTCGGACCTCAGATCCGAGAAGTTCTGATTGTGAGAATCTTCTTTACTAAAAGGAAAGGCACTGAGGGTATGGAAAGCATTCGAGTCGGTATGTAGTAGATTCCCTGGTAACACACGCGTACCAGATTACCAAACGTGTGTTGAGAAGTTTTTCAGTGTGGAACGGGCGATCAAAGATGTAATGCAACAACACTGAAAGAAGTCAGTTTACGTACCTTAGAAACAACATAGAGATATCGAAATTCGTATCTCAAAAGCATGGGCTGAATTGGACAGGTTGAGGTCAGTATGAACTGCAACCTTTCTCCCACAGGAGAGACGTTGCGAGCCTGTCTTTATTTTATCGTTACTACCATGGCAGTTGCTCGTCTGAACTCCAATCTCTGGCCCACCTCGCCAATCTTTCACGATAAACACCCACCCAGCTGAAACCTTGTCAAAAATTCCCCACTCCTTATCTGTGCCAAAATCAAAACGTAGATTCCATGAACAAAGCTTCTTTCTTAGAAGTGCACGCCTGTGGAACAGTGTTCCGGTTGCCTGTCTCCCACCTGACTACAACCTGGATGTATTTAAGTCCAATGTGAACAAATTCTTGATGAACCGCCTCCTTAAGTAAGACACTTTATCAGATCTCCAAAACTAACGTACTGTACACAGAATAACCCTTATCCTCGAGTGGCTTCCGGGCCTTGATAAGTGGTGACTACCTTGTACAAAAAAGGGTTAATTGACAAACTAAAATGGCAGTTCTTCAGACCAGTGGTGGACTTTGTCTTTGGTTACGGTGCTATAACCTGGACACTCAGTAAAAGATTGGAAGGAAAACCAGACGGCATGTACACCCGTCTGCTACGATCAGTGCTAAATACATCTTGGCTAGATAATCCCACGAAGGAGCAACTTTATGCAACCTACCAGCCATATCTACTATCATCAGGGAGTAACGTCTACGATTTACAGATCAATGCTAGGGGAGTAAGCAAGAGCAACTGAGAAATGTGTTGTTGTGGACTCCAAGTCACGGGCGCATGAGCATAGGGCGACCTAGATCCACGTACATAAAGCAAGTTGCACATGACGCCAACTGTAATCCTGAAGATCTGAGGCAGCTGCTGGAAGACATGAATATTTATCCCGAACTTTCAGCTAAAATTGTCGGATGATCATGTATCTGGGGGTAAACAGACCGACATAGCAGCTGTTTGTAGCTGCGGGCTTGGTACTGGTTCGAGACTATCTTCCGACTACCACTTTATGTTTTGCTCAACACACACCTCCAAACACCCGGGCAACGCCGGCTACCCATGCTAGTATATATATAAAAGTGAAAATGTCTGTCTGTATGTCTGTGTACACTTCCCTACCAAATAACTCTATCAAGTTTTGGTCTACAGACTCGTGACTTGACATAAGAGGTATTGAGATTAGGGAAAGTTAGGGTTAGGGTTAGGGTTTTGATCATGTTTTTGTCTGAAATTTGTCTGTTTAGGAGTCAAAGTTTAACGAAACGACTGTTGAGAACTCGACTGAACTCCTCCACCAAATTTGGGTCTAAACACTTGCAATTTTAGATGTAGGTTCCTTAGACATGGGTCTAACTTTATAATTTAGTTTGAGCCCAAAACAGTAAATGTTAAGACGTCATAATTTGGGTCCAATTTTAAAAATATTTGACCTCTGCTGTCTCTACCAAATTACTCGGGCATTTTTTTGTCTAACCATTTGAAATGTTATATAAAGTGTATTCTGATATAAGACAAGCTTTCTAACTGTTTTTTTGCTGACATTTTGGCTTCCAAGGGGTCAAAGTTTAAAATAGTTGACCTTTGCGGTCTCTAGTAAACTATTAAGCTAATGTTGGTTCTAAATATTTGAAATTTCGCAATAAGGGTATTCAGACATGCAGCAAGTTTTTAATCAGTTTTCGGGCGAAAATTTAGCTAGCAAAAGGTCAAAGTTTACAGAGATGATCTTTGCAGACTCTACCAAATTCCTCGACCAATTTTTTTTCTATACACTTGAAATTTTAGATGTTGATTTGGACATGGATCAACTGTCTTCCGCTTTTCTGCTTTCCAGCTGACTAAAGTATGGTCGTCTTCTAGAACAATGCGAACAAATTCTTGATGAACCGTCCTTTTAAGTAATCCAATTTACCAAATTTCCACTACTAATGATTACTACGATATTATCCCATAGAATACCGTACACTCATAACCATTATCCTCAAGTGGTCTCCAGGCCTTGATAAGTGGTGATAAGTGACAGTTTTGTATAAAAAGATTATAGCGTATCGACTTGGTGAAACCTTCTGGATTATTTAACACCTTTTACGAAAACGCCAAATTCAGATTTCGGTATGTCTCCTTCCTTAAATTATTCGACACTATAAATTATTCCGATCCGTTTCATTACCCGATTCATCAGAGAAACCGACAAGGCATGTTCATTCGTTTCTCATATTAATTGTGCGTGGAATTTCTGAATTCATGAATAAATTATTCGAACGTATAATTAATTGCTAATTACTTTGGAAATTATTTGTATTTCATCAGTTCCTTTATTAATAATCAGATCCACCAAACTCCTCAGCCAGTTTTTTGTCTATACATTTGAATTTTTAGATAGAGACTTGGACATGGATCAAATATCTTAATCTTGTTTTTGAGCCCAAAACAATTAATGCTAAGGGTCAAAATTGGGGTCAAATTTCCCCCCAAAAAAAACGTGCCGGATGCGGTTCCTACCAATTTTTCTCTATGGTAGTAAAGTAAGACTATTATAGAAAGGTATTAACGACACATTCACACTTATTATTATATACATATACATATAAAATTGTGAACAGTACATAGGGCCCGAGTAAAGCCCGGCAGAACTGCTAGGTTTTTATAAAACAAATAAACGCTTTTTTTAAATTACGTTGTCTGCTGTGATTTTATTGGGACTACAATTTGATGTTGTGTTACCTAAAAATGGCCAGAAACCTCTGATGATAGGACAGTTCTTTTTTCTGGATAAGTACAAAAAAGACGACTAAAGCATGTATGGTCCTCACCAGTGCACAGTAAAGACATAAAAAATGACTAAGTTTACCATTGCCCCCTCCATTTAGTTCCAAACTTCCCCGGGGGACATCAAGTCCATGTGAAAATTACCAAAGAATGCAGTTTTAGGCCTTAACATATGTAAATTTGTAGTTCTGCACCATGCAAAAAAAGAAAGGCATGACTAAGTCCATTATTTACTCTGCCCTTACTTAGCCCCTTAAGTCTCCAAGGCCTTAACATATTTAAATTTGAGTTCAGCACCATATAAAACTGCTAAATAGACATACACAGAAACTTATGGACAAATATGGTTAAATAGTCCCCAAAATAGAGTCCAAAAGAACCCCTGGGGCATACCCAAAAGTTATTGCGAAGGATAGACAAACAAAATTATATAGAAATCAATAAGTTTCAAATTTTCAGAAAGTTTTATTAAAATACAAGACATCAATTAAAGTTTAAAAGTGTAAAATTTAGCCATTTTAATCCGAAATGCGCCCCTTGCCTGAAAACTCGTTCTGTTTCTTTTTTTACTCATCTCATGTTTAATGTTTGTGCAAAATTTCAAAAAATTCCAAGGCGTAGTTATTGAGAAAATGCGGGCAGACGAACGGACAAACGGACGGCGTTTAATTTACAGGTCTAACCTCCTTTTGTCGGGGGACCAAAAGAAAACATAAGTGAAAAAATAAAACATTGAAAGTAAAACGACTCCCGGAAAACTTCGGAGAAAGAGATAGCGTATGTTCCATCGTCTGTATTTAATCATAAAAGACTAGAATATTAAGTGATGTATACCTGCAATATTAATTAAATATTGTTCAGCAATTAAAGGAACTGAGGAGATACAAATAATTTCCAAAATAATTAGCAATTAATTATACGTTCGAATAATTTATTCATGAATTCAGAAATTCCACACACAATTAATATGAGAAATGAATGAACATGTGTTGTCGGTTTCTCTGATGAATCGGGTAATGAAACGGATCGGAATAATTTATAGTGTCGAATAATTTAAGGAAGGAGACATACCGAAATCTGAATTTGGCGTTTTCGTAAAAGGTGTTAAATAATCCGGAAGTTTACACCAAGTCGATACGCTATGATTTTTTTATACAAAACTGTCACTTATCACCATTTATCAAGGCCCGGAGACCACTTGAGGATAATGTTTATGAGTAATTGTCTGTATTTTTGAGATGGGGGGTTTCATTTATTGAGATTGTCGGGCTGACTTCCTCATCTTGGTTGTTATAGTCACCACGTTTCGGCCGTTTTGCCCTCCGGCCATCATCAGGTGCTTTGTATCGAACTGGGGAACCGTCTGTTAGGAGTCTCGAACCCAACCCTTTATTATTATTACGGGGGTACCGTGTTCGGACTCCAGCTAGGCTCTGGGACATAGTTACTGATTCTCTGATTTGAATGTTACTTTTCACTGCGTTCGTTCAGGATTGAACTTAGCACCTTTAGGTAACTGTAAACTTTGATACAATATCTAGGACCACTTGGCCATTCCCCAGTTTCGATACAAAACACCTGATGAAGGCAGAAACGTTGTGACTGTAACAACCAAGATGAGGAAGTCAGTCCGACAATCTCAATAAATGGTTATGAGTGTACGGTAGTCAATGGGATAATATCGTATTAATTGTTATCGGGGAAATTTGGTAAATTGGATTACTTAAAAGGACGGTTCATCAAGAATTTGTTCGCATTGTTCTTGAAGACGACCAGACTTTAGTCAGCTGGAAAGCAGGGAAACGGAAGGCAGTTCCATATGCGTGCAGTTCGAGGGAAGAAGTTTTACTTATGGAATCTACGTTTAGGTTTAGGCACAGACAAAGAGTGGGGGAAATGATTGATAGTGGTTGTAGAGAGACGAGTGTTTTTTTCGTAACAGTTGGGCAAGTTTTTCTTTAATTCAGTTTGAAAAAGTTCTACTATTATATAAAAAGGAAATTTGCCTCTATGTGTACATGTGTGTGAGTGTATGTAAGAGTTCATTTCCAATGGACTCCTAAATGGCTGGGCCGATTTTTATACAATGTCACACCAATGTACATCATGTACCCGGCAGTGTCCTTAGATAGATTTTGTATTGGAATGTCTTAAACAAGTATCGAAAATCGATAATCGATTAATCCGAGGACAGATAGAAACAGGTAAATTTAACCAAAGTTGACCCCTTACACAGCCTAGCATAACAAGTGCAGTTGAAAAGTTTTATTACCACACATTAAGTCCCAATTAAAGGAATGAATAGAATTGATTGAAAAATGGGTAAATAACCGATTTTGACGGCACTGTCTTTTGTCATATTCTTTTGTTTAGATATTTGACGAACAATGCCGGATAACCTTGCTGATTTTTATTATTAGACAATTTAATCAATTAGATTTTTTGAGAAGGTGTATTTATAGCTTGAAATGCTTATTCACAAATTTAAGCAGCATCTGAGCCAAGTAACAGAGAGTAAAGGTGGTTAACGATATCCATTTTCAACATGATTTTTTTAATCGGCAAAATCGTTTGCACCGACCTGGTACTAAATGGATGAATGGATAAGGATTGACAATCGGATACTCCTTAATTAATTTCGACTTGTAGTGCTTTCTTACTATTCTTTGGAATAATGTGAAAAATGTTCACAAATAGGTTGATAGGACAAGGTTCAATCCTCAGATAAGTCATATCAAAGACTTCAAAAGCGGTTCTTGATATCACCTTGCTAAACACTCACCTGTATAAGCTGAGGATAAAGGGTAAGTGGAGTAATCTTGAGAAAAGATCAACGCCGTCTGCTACATCTTGGTGTTGCAGCTAATTAAAAAGGGAGCCTTTGGGTCGTTCTCAAACAAAACAAAAATTCAGGAATTTTAAATAAATTTGTAAAATACATTCGGTTAGAAGTCAACAAATTAAAGCTTACGTGAGAGATAACTTGTTTTTTGTCCTTGAACAAGATTGGCAACCAGACAGTCCTCAATCTTCCTATAATCAAGACATCGTTCCTTGTGAGTTTTCGTTATTTCCTAAGCTCCATGAAAACTTTATATCCTGTCGTTGTAAGGCAGTTGAGGAGATGAAAGAGGCTGTTATGAGGGTCATTAATATGCATACGCAATAGTACTTCCATGGGGTCTTCCAGAGGTTGTTGGAACGGTACAAAGTGCGCATACGAAAAAAAGTTAAGAAACTTATTTAAGGGACGTCGTAAGATCGCGATGTTTATGCACGAGTTATTATTCTCACTAGCTTCATAGACGCGTCTTTTCGTGCAAGAAAGACTCCACGGAGACGTACGCTGAGAGTTCTATTCAGGGATTCTGTTGAAGATAATTCTCCTGGGGAATGAGTGCTAATTGGATATCTTATCAAATCGTTTACTTTTTGACTAACCTGCGTAACTTAATTGCAATAAATGACGCACACGGACAGTGTCATCAAGCAACATTCCTCCTAGATTATTTTACTTTATTGGCGGTTTAATTCTTATGGTTACCACGGAGAGACTCGTTTTAAAACCGTAGATTTTTCTCATCGCATAAAATGTGATGCGATTCATTATTCGGCGCCATTACTTCGTTTGAGTCTTAGTTTTGTCTACCATTTGACTTCATCCATCCCTGCCTGAACTTTAGGCCACCATTATTTTTTATTTTTATGTTTTTTTGCAATCCTTTGAGATGAGGTTCTATAATGTGAGCTGTTATTCTCTTTTGGACTGTTATCTCCATCTTCAAGGATACAACAACTATGGAAGTCAGTAAGCACTGTAGATCAGTTACAAAGCTCAGAATTCCTATTCCGTGGCGGTTAATCAAGGGAAGAAGGCCAGAGGATGATTTTGCTTAAACGTGATGAAACCACAACAACTATAAAGATGAGAATAGCAGTCCGAAAACAGAATGAATGCACTGTTTAGGCTACCAATTTTTATTTGAAATATTTTTACAAAGACATCACCGCATCATGGTCAAGAGGACACTCGAGGATAAGGATTACAGAGTGTACAGTAGGCAATTGGACCATAAAGTAATCGTTAGTAATGGAAATTAGGTAAATTTGTTAACTTATATGGATCGGCTCATCAAGAACTTGTTTACGTTAGACTTGGAGACAAGCAGATTGTTGTCAGCCGGAAAGCAGGAAAACGGAAGACAATTCCATAGGCGTGCAGTTCTAAGAAAAACTCTCTACGTTTAGGTTTAAGCACATATAAAGAATGGGGGAAATTATTGATAGTGATTTCATGCTAGCCGGGTGTTTTTTGTGAAAGATTGGCGAGGGCTGGGACGATAGATTAGAGCACGCACTCAGAGTGACCCTTGTTAAAATTCACACTAGCTAATTCAATTGCCAGCGAAATTATGTTATGACATCACAATGCATTCTGTGTTGTGATGTCGAGAAAGATGAAAAAAACGAGTACGTCTACTATGACATCACAATCCATAGTCACGTTGCGATGCTGAAAGAGAGAAAGAGAAAGTTTATTATTACCTCACGATGCATTTTGACTTTCTTATGTTCGCAGAAAGAAAAAGAAAACGCGTAAATTATGGCATCGCAATGAATTCTGCATTTTCTTGTTAAAAAAGGTCAGAATATATTATGATATCACAATGCATTCTGACTGTGATGTCCAACGGGATGGTGAGAGTGTGTCTATAATGACATCACAGTGCATTCGAACTCTGTGATGTTCAATGGCTGATATAGAAAAAGAGTTTATTATGATGTCACAATGCATCACAATGCATTCTGATGATGTTATGTGCGCAGAGAGAAAGAGAAAAGGTGTATATTATGACATTGCAATGCATTCTGAATATGTGATGTTCAAACAGAAGAAAGAGAGTCTATTATGACATCACAATGACTTCTGCATTTGTATTGTTCAAAGGGAGAAAGAAAAGAGAGTATTTTATATCAAAATATATTGTGATAGTCAAAGAGTGTGCATATTATGATATCATAAAATATTTGAACTGTGATGTTTAAAGACTTATTCTATAAGTTTATTATGGCATCATAATGCATTACTAATATGTGATGTTCAAAGAGAGAGAAAGTTAGTCTATTATGACATCACAATACATTGTTAATGTGTGGTGATCAAAGAGAGAGAAAAGAGACTCTTATGAAATCACATAATGTTCAAATAGAGAGATGCATTGTGTTGTGAGATGCATTGTGTTGTGATATCCCACAACATTTTACTGTTATGTTCAAAGAGAAAGAATCTAATGAGACATCACAATGCATTATTACTATGTTATGTTCATATAAGGAAAAGAAAAGTTTATTATGTCATCACAAAACATTCTGAGTATGTGATGTTCCAAGAGAGAGAAAATAGTTTCTTATAACACAGCAATGTTATGTTTAAAGAGATATTAAAGGGGTCTGTTATGACATTACAATGAATTCTGACTGTGATGTACGAAGAGAGAGAAAAAGAGACTATTATGAAATCACAATGCATTCTGGCTCTGTGATGTTCTAAGGGAGTCGGTTATAACATCACAATGCATTCTGACTAGGTGATGTACGAAGCGAGAAAAAGAGTATATTATGACATCACAATGCATGTTGACTGTATGACGTTTTAAGAGAGAGACAGGGAGTCTAATTTGATATCACAATGCATTCTAACTATGTGGTGTTCAATGAGAGATAGACAAGGAGTCTATTATGACAACACAATTCATTCTATGTGATTTTCGAATAGAACGAGAGTCTATTATGATATTACAATGCATTTGGATTTTGTGATGTTCAAAGAGAGAGGGAGAGACTCTATTATGATATCACAATGCATTTGGATTTTGTGATGTTCAAAGAGAGAGAGAGAGACTATATTATGATATCACAATGCATTTGGATTTTGTGATGTTCAAAGAGAGGTGGAGAGACTCTATTATGATAACACAATGCATTTGGATTTTGTGATGTTCAAAGAGAGAGAGAGAGACTCTATTATGATATCACAATGCATTTGGATTTTGTGATGTTTAAGAGAGAGAAAGACTCTATTATGATATCACAATTGATTTGGATTTTGTGATGTTCAAAGAGAGAGAGGGACTCTATTATGATATCATAATGCATTTGGATTTTGTGATGTTCAAAGAGAGAGGGAGAGACTCTATTATGATATCACAATTGATTTGGATTTTTTGATGCTCAAAGAGAGAGGGAAAGAGTCTATTATGATATCACAATGCATTTGGATTTTGTGATGTTCAAAGAGAGAGAGAGAGAGACTCTATTATGATATCACAATGAAATTTTATTTTGTGATATTGAAAGGGATGAGAGGATGTCTATTGGTACACCATAATTCTGAGTTGTACATAATCTAGCTACAATTCCAGGGGCAACGCCGCTAAACGTTGCCAGTTTCAAATTAAGAACGAAACGCGGAGACGCTAAGTATATAAGTAAATGAGTTTTTTTTCGTGTTATCGTAACTGATTCATGTATCAATAATGGATGGAGTCAATTGAAACAATATCTCTTTCTGTCCGGAATGGAAGATAAACGTTTATCACGACGGTAATAAATATGACTTATCTACGACAGCTAATATACGATGATGTCTTCGTGGACGCATTTGTCACGCAAAAGGACGCAACTATCGAAACGTCGTAAGTAACGTGCGTCCATTTTTACAACTCGTTTCGAATGTCTGTCTTATATTTCCTTGACCAGAAATAATCGCCAGGCGTAATTACATTATTTGAAATATGCTAACTACTCTTACCGTCTTTGATTTAATTTTCACAACGTTTCGGTCAAGATAACCTGGACCGATGTATTTCCCCCTTCGGTTCCCGAAATGGAAATGGAATCATTTTTGCGCGTATAGCTCAACCGATATACTGAAATAATAAAAACACAAAAAGTAGTTTGAATTAATCACACGCATTTCTCAAATTTGGTATTTTGACACACCTTGAGAACATAAACAATATTCTTAAATAAACAGATCTTATTCATTAGAACGTTGCCTAAAACACACAAGTAAAATACATGGATAGGATTTTTTGCAGCCAAGTTTGTTTTTTACACATAGGAGACACCATTTCTTTAGACCCAGAGGCCACTCGAGGATATAGGTTAATGGTTGTACAGTAGTCAGTGGGATAATATTAATCGTTATGAGTGGAAATTTAGTAAATTGGATTAGTTAAGGATACGGTTCATCAAGAATTTGTTTACGTTGGACTTGAAGACGACCAAATTGTCGTAAGTTGTAAATGGGGAAAACGGAAAAGAGTTCCACATAAGTGCCGTTCTAATAAAGAAGCTTAGTTAATGGAATCTGTGTTTAGGTTTACATAAATATAAAGTGTGAGGGAAATTATTGATAATGGTTTCAGCTACATGCGTGTTTTTCTTGGATTTTTGGCGAGGTGGGGACTATAGGTTGGAGCTCAGACGAGCACTTGCCATGAAAATAACGATAAAGAAGAAACAGGCTCGAACGTCCCTTCTATTGGAAAGAGGTTGCAGGGAAGAGAAAAGGGCATCCCCCAGTAGACTACAAAGTCTATTTTGTAACTCAGTCAAGGCAGGATAAGATCTTCCTAGCAGCTCCTGCCCAGATGTGGCAACAGTACTCCATCATTATACGTACCTGGCTTTAATATAGGTAGAAAATTGCATCAGCAGTGAGAAATCTACTGGAGCGCATGGAACACATAC
>NC_136520.1:10708975-10713975 GCF_053919585.1 Euprymna scolopes | reverse complement strand
TACAGGGAGGGGTCACTCTTTTCGCTGATATTTTTTAAAGTAATCCTCTCCTTTAGATTGTCTAGCCTTAATTTTTCAAATGTCGTTTACGGTTTGGCGGTGGTCGTAACAGCATAAACGTTAGGTTTTACCCCGTTCTTTTCCTCCTTTGCAGTACGGGTTCGAGCCTGCCTTCCTACTACCACTTTGTTTTTATTTTTGCTCAACATACATATCCAAACACTCGAGCAACTCCGGGCTGAAATGCTAGTATATATATATATATATATATATATATATATATATATATATATATATATATATATATATATATACTATTGATCCAAAATTATTGACCACTTAAAAAACCTTTACAAAAAAAAAAATTTAGGCTAGATTTTTAACACTTCCGACTTAAGTTTTCCAATACTACAATCTAAAAGGTTATGGAAACAAAAAGATACATTCCAAAAATTGGTATGCTGTGCGTGCGTGCGTGTGTGTGAGTATAGTATAATAGAAATGTTTCCTGCATTTGTACCAATGTGACACGCAGATAAGCCAATATAAAATTAAAAACTAAAAATAAACTAAGATAAATGTACAAAATATTTAAGGAGTTCCTCAATTTTGGCCCATTTTTGATCCCTTAAAAACAATTTGAACCGTCGAAAGACCCTTAAAAGAACGACCCCTAATAAAAACAATCATTTGAGGCCCCCTTTAGTTTAGGAGGTAGTGGACTTTGAAAATATGGCGTCAGATGTACATACAGACAGAAAGACCAACCGACAGACCGACATACATATAGCCGTTTATATATTAGATAATAAATTTTGCTAATTAGCACGTGAATTGAACTTTTTTTTTTACATTTTCACTCCAAACAAGGCATATTGCCACGTTGTTGTAGGGACTACTATCAGGGGCATGGGCATCAAGGGTACTGCGTAGGGAGTTGGGCAACAACATATCAGTTCACGTTGCACTTGAACTTCTGTATGTCAGTACAGTTGGGGAAGCAGGGATCCGGCAGGGAATTCCAAAGTTTTGCTGTCCTGGGGAAGAAACTACTGGAGTAGAAGACTCTCTGACATCTAGGGATCTCTACTTTGAAGGGGTGAGATTTAGCTGCTTGTCGGGTTTGTCGAGTGTATTTACGTCGAGGGGGGCACAAGTGCTTGCAGTTCGTCAGAACATTCACCGTTAAAGTACTTGTAGAAAAGGCAGATGGATGCAACATTTCGTCGATGGGACAGGGACTGAAGTTTAGATGGCAGTTCAGGACCTAACAAATTGGCGACTCTCTTTTGAACCTTGTCTAGGAGCGAGAGACTAATAGTAGATACACCAGCCCAAATATGACAACAATACTCAATACATGGGCGAATGGTGTCCTTATAGATGTATAGCATACTTTCAGGCGCCAGTATCTTTCTAGCACGGTAGAGAGAACCAACCTTCTTCGCAGCGGTCCTGGCGATACTCTTGATGTAATTGTTCCTGAGAGCGTTAGGCCGAGGAGTTTAAAGGATGTACTTTCAGATAAAGAGTCACTGGTCATTTCTATTGGTGGTAGAAAGGGTTTCTTGTAATTATTGAAGGAAACGAGTTTAGTCTTGGCAGCATTGTATGTGACCATCCATTTATGTCCCCATTCCACTACGAATCGGGGGTCATCCTCTAGTGCTTCTGCCATTTCTTTAGATATGTGTTCATTTGTTTTCCTGTCGTGTCTATTATAGAGTGTGGTGCCGTCAGCATATATACCTATCTCACAGGCAATTCTGTCAGGGAGGTCATTTATGAATATTAGGAATAACAGAGGTCCCAGGATAGACCACTGATGCACTCCCGCATTTATATCGTATTGTTTAGATGTACGACCGTCGAGAACAACCTGGATTTTTCTCTTATCTAAGAAAAATTTAATCATGTCATGTATTCTTCCAGTGATACCATATGATCTGATTTTCCTGAGAAGATCTTCATGCTATACCCTGCCAAAAGCCTTAGGTATATCTAGAGCTACCGCTCTACCCTCCCCCGCTTTGTCCAGTGACTGGTATATACGTTCTGAGATTACAGCTTGGATGTCTGCTGTTGAACAGGCTTGTCTAAATCAATATTGTTGGTAAGTCAAAAGTTTAGCATCTGTAAGGTGATGGACTAGAGCTTGGTTTATTATTGTCTCAAATATTTTGGCAAAAAGTTGGAGGAGACTAATGGGGCGATAATTTACTGGATCAGTTCTTTCGCCAGAATTCTTGAAAACTGGTACTACAGAAGCAGTTTGTCAGCAGGCAGGAAAGCAAGATTTATTAAGGCATTTGTTGTAAAGTTTGGAGAGTACTGGAGCTACTTCGGCGGAGCATTTTTTTAATAGCACAGCCGGGATGAGATCAGGTCCACATTCTTTTGCAGTGTTAAGATCTCTTATGATAGCATGCACCTGAGAAGGGTGATTTTCAGATCGTCTAGTGTGGCGTCTGTCCGCAAAAGAAAAGTCAGTAAGGGGGTGGTTGGCATGGTCCAGTGTGGAATTGGAGGCAAACCGACTGGCAAGCATGTTAGCCTTCTCAGTTGCAGAGCAAACAACCTCATGATTGTTGGATAGTGGGGGATTGCTGATTGCCCATTATTTACTACACTGTTGTAGATTCTCTAGAAGTCGCGGGTCCCTCATTTCTGGCTTCGATGCGTTTTTTGGTGGTTTCAGTACATTCTCTCTTAGCTGTCGCTATTTCTTTTTACAGTTAAATTAAAACTTAAATGATTGTATGAAAAAGATGTTCCATGGTTGTGTGAATAAAGATACAGGAGCATTTGTAAAATCCAAAGCAATGAATACTCGTATATTCGAGACTGTATGTGGATGCGTTTATATATATATATATATATATATATATATATATATATATATATATATATATATATATATATACCAGAAGCTTTAAATCATGCATATGACATCATCCATAAAGTCCCTTTGTAAAGTCTTTTGGAAAAATAATTATTTGCGCATGCGTAATATAAGAATAATTTAAATAAAAATCTTATTCTGTATTATTTAGTGGGATATTTCTCATATAATTAGTATATTTTATATTAATATGTTATTATATTAAAATTAACAATGTTAAAAATGTGACAGAATATTAAACTACTATAAGAGAGAAAAGAAAATAGAAATGCAATATAATTTTACTTATTTAGGTTGTCAAGGCCAATTCAATGCACACGGTCGTTATTAAAAAGAAGAAATAAAATGACATTTACAGACAAAAAAAGATAGATTTAATACTCAGTTTATTGAAATCATGTTTAGCTCAGACGAATGTTGGAAGTTCTCTCTCAAAGCTGAGAAGAAGATCCAACCGGAAATTATACAGCTTACTCCCTTAATAAAAATATTGACATAATTTGGAAAATCCTAGAACATTATGTACAGAGTGGAACGATGAAGTTGTCGCCCTAAAGAAGTTAACACTACACTTTTATTATAAAACTTTTATTCAGGTAATTTGATTATGTAGTAAAGTTGACATCTATTCAATGTAGATGCCTTAAGTCTCAACTACCGCCTCGATACGTTTCGGGAGCATGCCTTTTCCACAAGCGCCGGCGGGGAATTCAGCGAACAATCGGCTGATGGCGGCGGGGAGCCTAATTTTGGTGTTGTGCCAGGTCAAGTTGATGATGTTTCCGACGTATAATCAAAGAAGTAGTACTCCTTCTGAAGCCGAGCCTGGGTGTCTTTGAACTTGTGGGGCAGTGCCGAGTCCTGCTGCCATACTCAGAGTGTTCCAGCTACCACCTGATTGCAACAGATCACCACAATCTTCAACGTATCCAGGTACATTTTGGCATTGAATTTCAAGCCGACTTCGAAGATGTTAGGTTGCAGGGTGTTGCCCTCACTTGAAACCACACAAAAGACTGTAACTGTGGCCGAAAACTTTGTTTTCACCACCCTGAGCACGTCCTTGTAATTCGTGGCAGTCCCCTGATCCATAGGGAGTCCTGTCAATGACCCTCTTGTCATAACTTGAATCGGTAGAGAGCATAAGTTGTTTAGCGGCGCATCTCTGGTCTCGCTTGTTGAACGTTGGGTCACTTTCAGACATAATAGAAGGCTCCTATCGCTCTTGGGATTTTTACACAACTCACCAACTAGTAGATGGTCTGCTACGAAAAAAATGCCGGTTTTTACTAAACGAAAATGAAACCATGTCGTCGTTTCTAGGGCGGCAATTTTATCGTTTCCCCTTTATTCGTAAAACGGTATTTTCCAAATTAGAAAAAATAGCATGAATAAACAATTTTATTTGATCATTATTTAAACAGTATTTGATTTTTTTCAATCATAAAAAGAATTATGATTATAAAAAGTTTTATTCGATTATTTGTTAAAAACAACAATTTTGTAATTTGCAATTTAAAATTTCATAAACAATTTCTGATTATAAAAATGTTGGATTGTATTATTTCTAAACAGTATCTTCAAAATTCCAAAAACGTGCATGAAAAATTATAATAAAAACAATTTGACTTGTGTTATGTTGATTAATCGACTATTATTCTCATGTTGGGTGTTATTGTGGTTATCACCAGGGGTCATTAATATATTTATTAAACGTTTTCTATGACCAAACTTTTTGGGATATCTATACTAATTGTTAACATTAGTGAAAAAAAGGGTTTTACGAAACAGAAGATCGATACCCATGTGCATTTTTGTTAAAATAAACGATGTAAGAAAGGGCAGCTAAAAGAAAAAAAGTGTTTTTATTATTGCGAAGTTACCTCGCTTGAGATGACCTCTGATGATTGAAATTTCTATATGATCTACGGACCCATTCTCAAACGAACGGTTCGAATTCTAGTAATGCAGAGCCAACCCTCTTTTTCCTTAGTAGGAAAAGAATTATGTTCTTAACACCTGAAGAAGGTCGACGGTTGCAGCGACCGAAACGTTGTGCTAATAACACCAAGGATGAGAATAATAGTTCGATTAATCA
>NC_136520.1:10673975-10706475 GCF_053919585.1 Euprymna scolopes | reverse complement strand
AGTTAAATTCATTTTCTTAAATCAATCAGTAGAGTTCAAGGTTATTCAACAGAAAGACTTTGGGGGTAGGCAACCTCTGAAAATACACCATGCTTTTTGAGAAAGATTTCTAATTAGAAATGAATCGGAGAAACAGATCTAAACAATAAAATCGTCTAATGCATACGAAATCAATAAATAAATAATACTCAACAACAAATAACAATAACAGCAATAACCCAGTATCAGAAGCAACTGAGATTGTTTCCCTCAATAATTACAATAAACCTTCTCTACCACCAATGGTAATCGTCAAGAACACATTACCTGAAAGTAGGTCCTTTCAATTTCTCGGCCTAGCGTTTACAAGAAACATTTACTGGAATAGATACATTAGAGCATTGCGAAGGCTGCTGCAAAGAATGTGGGCTCTCCTTACCGTGCTAGAAAACTACTTACGCCTGAAAGAATCCTTTACCTCTATAAGGCCACCATTCGCCCATGTATGGAGTACTGTTATCACATATGGGTTGGTGCATCTGCTGCTTGTCTCTCACTCCTGGACAGGGTTTAAAAGAGAGTTGCCAACCTCATAGGTCCTGAACTGTCATCTAGGTTTCAGCCTCTGTCCCATCGACGAAATGTTACACCCTTCTGCCTCTTCTACAAGTACTTTAATGATGAATGCTCCGACGAACTACAAGCACGTGTATCACCTCGACGTGCCTACCCCCGACAACCCCGATAAGCAACTTAGTCCCACCCCTTTACACTAGAGATCCGTAGGTGTAAGAAAGCCTTTTACTCCAATAGTTTCTTCCCCAGAACTGCAAGACTTTGGAACTCCCTCTCGGGATGCTACTTACCCAACTGTACTGATATGCAGAAGTTCAAGTGTAATGTGAATAAACATCTTACTACTCATCTCCCTTCATAATGTCCCTGCAACTTATGCCCCCGATTGTAGACCTCTACTTTAAAGTGGCACTGTGCCTTGTTTGGGGTAAAAATTGATTTTAAAAAATCAGTAGCTAAGTGGTTACCGAAACAATATGTAATCCATCCCAGGTTACGCCGGAATGTTGAAATTTGGATTTTTCTGTTAAAGTTTGGATACTGCAAGAAGAGTTCAAGGTTTAAGTTACTAGCGTATGTCAAACTCTGTAGTCGGGGTCGACAAGAGTACCTGGAAGAGGTAATTCGGGTACGTGTAAAAAAGAATGTAGAAAGAAAGAAATAAGGAAAGCAGGAAAGCATAAAAGAAAACAAGGAAAATATATTTTCTCTCGCATGCAAGTCAGTCTGGTTTCCGATTTTGAACGGAGCAGACGTGTCGAGATTGATGAAAAGATGCGTCGGAAAAAGGGCTAAAAACTGCTGATAAGAAAGAATAAACCAAGCATTAATTAAAAAGAAGCCTTTGACTTATTATTTTGTGCATGTGCTTCCCTTTGCAGCTATTAGTGACGAAGCCAAGAGGAAGAAAAAGATATGTCAACGCTTGGTTATACACGTATGCACACACGTACTAACGTAGACATTATGAACACGGCTATATATATATAGACACTAGACGCATAACGATTACATACAGGGTGCCCCAATAAAACCATAAACCGACATTTTTTATAAGAAAAAAAATTTCATACATCAAAATACTGTGAACAAATATAGAAACCAGCTAATTATCGAAAGTTTGCAAATAATTGGCTATTGTGATCCATAAACAGCTAACAACGCTCACTAATTGAATCGAAAATGTTCCTAATCAGTCCAATTGTTTTGTTGACACATCACCTTTCAATGGTTACTTTTTTTTTTTTTACACAGTGATCACCACTTATCAAGGCCCGGAAGCCACTCAGGGATAAGGGTTATTGCAAGTACATTACGTTAGTGAGGAGATTTTATGAAGTGTTTAATTAGGGGGGCGGTTCATTAGGAATTTGTTAACATTAGAATTGAAGACATCCAAGTTGTAGTCCGGAGGGAAGCAGGCAGACGGAACAGAGTTCCACAGGCGTGCAGTTCTAAGAAAGAAGCTTTGCTCATGAAATCCGCGTTTTGATTTAGGCACAGATATAGAGTGGGGAAAATTTTTCACAGTGGATTCAGTTAGACGGGTGTTTTTCGTGAAAGATTGGCGAGGAGGGACCAGGGATTGGAGTTCAGACGAGCACCTGCCATGAAAATAACGATAAAACAAGGATAGGCTTGCAACGTCTCTTCTGTGGGAGAGGGGTTGCAGGGTAGAGAAAAGGGTACCCCCCACTAAACCACGAAGTCTATTTTGTACTCTGTCAAGGCAAACTTATTCATTGTAGCTTGTTTTGTGGTTGTGAACCCTGTGTTTAAAATGCCCTTATCCTCCACCCGCACTCAAAAAGAGATAAATCTATGGGGAGGGAGTCAAATCTTGCGAACGTGTACAGTACTCGATACTTCCTCTCCGCCCTTCGCAGGTGACTATTTAGATATGATATTACGTCATCATGATAGTGGGGAAGTTTTCCATCCTGCTGGAAGTGCCAGTCTTTATTTCTAAACATCTCTTGGGGGCCTGGCATAGCCTATTTATGTAGCAAGTTGAGATAATTTAAAGAGCGTAGACATTTTATTGGAACGCCCTTATATACAAATCACGCATACACTCGTATAAAAGACACACGTAATGAGATATACACGCAACAGACAAAAGTCCCCCTCTCCTATACAACAACAACCTAGTGACAATCCAGTTCGTTCCACAGAACTAATTCCACTTAGGGGTGTTGGCAACAGTAGTGTGATCTCTCCCGTCAGTACGTGATTTCTTTCCATAAATATTTCTTACGAGAAAGAACTCGTGGAAACGAATGCCAATAATAATAATCTGTTTCATGCAAAAAGACTTGATGGGGGCTTAACAACAACAATGACGACAATAGCAGAAAGATGACGAGAACTGAGTGCGTACCGATCAGAAATGACAATCTTCTGATCTAAGTTTGAATGCAGTTTGTTACACAAAATTATTTTCACTTAAGAATATGTTTAACGTTAACGTAGTTTCGTTGGTAAGTATCCAATGGTTTTCTAGAAAGAATTCTAACTTGAAAGATATCGCCGAAGCGAATGCCAACTCATCTGATTCATACGAAATTAATGCAGCATACAACATCGTCTACATCTTCAGAATTTAATGTTCCACTTCTAATCATTAGATGTATAAGACGAGGTGCCTTCAATAAATCTTCAGACCTTTTTTGTACAGGTATTTAAAATTCACGTAGACTCTTGAAAATATTTTTATGATCTCCTGTAGAAAGGAACAGTTACATAGGAATTGATATACACCCTACTAATCCCTGATTTTCACAGCGGAATTTAAAAAATGCAATCTGCGTGTGTGACGACACTTTTTAGCAAAACAACATGCAATAAAATCATGTTACACACTTGGACAATGCTACAGAAACGCGTGAAATGCTTCAGACTTCTGTTGGGCTATATTGCATAAATCGAACATCAGTTTTGAGTGGCATAAGAGATTCAAGGAAGACACGGAGTCTATGAGGTATGATGCGAGGTGTGGTAGAAATAAAGAAAGTCAGAACATCAGAGTAGATTCGCCAAATAAATAATTTCATCGATAAGGACAGTTGTGTTTCTATAGAGAAAGTTTGATTTCAGTGATGGAACTGTAGACATAGTTAATCACGAGGGATTGACAACGCGGAGGATTTGCGCGAATGCACTAGTCACAAACTCACAGATTATTTGAGCAAGATTGATATCAAACAGTTTCTCACACTCCCTATGACCCATATCATGCTCATTGTGACTTTTGCTTATGCCCTAAGCTTTAAGAAAAACTTTAAAGGCTGTGGTTATGAAACGATTGAAGAGATGACAGAGGCAGTGTCGAGGGGCATTAACATGCGTACATAAAACAACTTTAATGGGTCCTTCCATAGGTTGTTGAACGGTACAAGTGCATTGTAACCGGTGGAGATTTCTTCGAAGTGGACTAAAATTTAATGTGTGAACTATAAACAAAAGTGCCTATAAAAGTCTGGAAACTTATTTAAGGTACCTCGTATATAATCCTTATTCCGAATGAACCTCTGAAAACACTCTTTATTTTAAACGATAATTATACAGGGTGTCCGTAAAGTTACTATACAGTCTTATTGTTTTATTGTATTAACTTAATTAATATCTTACTGTACTGTTAATATATTACAGGGTGCCTGTATAGTAACTTGTAAGACTGTATAGTAACTTTACGGACACCCTGTATATCTATTTTACTTCTTTCATTTTTTTCTGCAGATCATGGGTCGGCAACCTCCGACCCATGGACCACATCTGGCCATCCGGTGTTTTGGGATCCGGCCAGCTAACTGTACTGAATATTGACTATCCTATTAGTATTGCTCGTTGTGTTTCGTTTTCTAATAAATTGTTTAGATTTAAATTAAATTCCTTACTTTTTAAAACCTTTAAATAAAGACAACTTTTAGAGAAAAGCGGCTGGAGTTCTATTAAATTTCTCTGCATTATATTTAATGGCATGTCACCGACTCACTACATAACCAATCAGCCCCCCCACTCTTTTAAAAAGGTTGCTAACCCCTTGAGTAGATGAATTAACGTTTATTTATTGTATAATTAAAATAGATAGGAAAACAGGCTAAGACTAATAGGCACGAATTCCGAAACAACGATTTTTTGAACGTTCGCTGTTGTAGAAACTATTTCTCTTGTCGTAAATGAAAGCCACATAAATCAGTGTGAGTTGGTTTTCTTCCGTGCTGTGCTAAGTTTTGAATTATTAAACATCTACAAACTAGATAATCTGGAACGACATCAATAAATTGTTTCGCTTGCAAACATTTAGTTTTAAAAAAAAGCATATGCTTATATACTAGCGTTTCCTCCACGCAGCTACTTGGGAATACTCTATTTTCTTTAATAAAAAGAATACAATGGTATGTCCTATCTCTTACTATTCTGTATTTTTCTTGAATATTATTTTTTATTAATTTAAAAATAATTAAAAAAAAACATCTGATTATATGCTACGTCTCAATATTGCCCGGGAATAATCTTTAATATATATATATATATATATATATATATATATATATATATATATATTCATATTCCTGTCTGTTTGTTTGTTTGTTTACAAGTTGATTAATATATACAAAAATCCATTGCTTTTTAATAATATCAATCCTATATATACTATGATTACTGCAAAATATAAGATTAAAGGGGTGACGTCATTTGCATATTACATTAAGGAAAATCGATTTTATTAAATAACGGTGTATTAGTTATTGTTTATAGTGAGAGCATTATTTTAAGTTTTCTATTAAAGTTTATTATTTAAATTTGATTTATATTGATAACATATTTAATTTCTTTTTTTTTAGCAACATCGATTTTTTAATAAATCGGCTTCAGTTATTTCCCTTGGACACGAACGTTGTTCTCTTTTGTTTTTTTGTTTTCTTTTTCGGCGGATATTAAAACTAAAAACGTTCAAGCATTATTTTTGGAATTAGTTTTAAAAAAATAATTTCCTTGATTTTGCAATTAATGTGTGGTCTATTTTAAAATAAACAAACAAGTCAAGTCAACCACGATTCTTTATTTGAAACAAAAACAAAAACAAAAACACTTTCATTTACGTTTTTTACCAGTTTTTTTTCTTCATATTTTTTTGACATCGTAACTAATTTTATTTTCTTTTAATAACGCAAAAAGTCATAACTCTTCATTTTTATAAGATAAACATTCGGTTAACACAAATTCTACTTTGGTATTTTTTGAAACTGAATTATTTACAGTTTGTTTTCGTTGAAACAGGCGGTAAAACAAATCTTTCTAGACTGAGGTAGCATAAAAGAAATTCGCTTAAACTGGAATATAGTCATGAAAAGGTGCTCAATATGAGGAGAATAGCTTCTCTCCGTATCCCTTTTGCCGAAATATCTGGTGGAGAGTTTGTCACGTACTTCTTTTATATGGGGGAGGGGGGGTACATTTTCGTGTTTTTATTCGTTTTTTTTTATTTTGGAAATTTTTGTTGGGGTAACAATAGAGCTGACATATAATAATGAAAAACTGCTCAATATTCTTCGTATAGCAGGTGTGAACAAACCGAACTTCATGCCAACCCTGGCAACGCTGGGTATCCATGCTAATTTGTTTACAAACAAAACGTTTGAGCCCTCTACGAGTAGCGGACGGATGTCTATTTAAATACGCATTCCGACAGTTTAATTTCGGCCACCGATTCCGTAGTCAGGGGGTAGGACTGCCGACTGTCATCACGACGGTTCTAGGTTTGATCCTCGGCTTGGGAGAGGTGTTAGTCTAGCGGCACTGATGAGTTGTGAAACAACGAAACAGGTCTATATGTCGATGACTAAAATATATTTTATAAAGCTCCCCTCTTTGGTAGAGCACTCTCGTAAATTATCTTACTCGCTACTTAATTTAGCTGAAATAATGAGAAGCTCACAATTTGTTTACAAACAAAACGTTTGAGCCCTCTACGAGTAGCGGACGGATGTCTATTTAAATACGCATTCCGACAGTTTAATTTCGGCCACCGATTCCGTAGTCAGGGGGTAGGACTGCCGACTGTCATCACGACGGTTCTAGGTTCGATCCTCGGCTTGGGAGAGGTGTTAGTCTAGCGGCACTGATGAGTTGTGAAACAACGAAACAGGTCTGTATGTCGATGACTAAAATATATTTTATATATATATATATATATATAATGTCAGGTCATGTCATATGCTACTGGTACCATGTAACCCAGTACTACCTGCCTCATGGTCGGGTCACCGGCGACTAAACTGGTTTCCCCACCAGACTTGTTTTGTGAGGAGTGCGGCTAGTCTCCCTGAAGGATTAAAAACAGGACCTTCCAAAGGGCGAATGAACTCTTTTTCGGGATCAACGGCCAACTAGCACCAACTGCGTGTGTATGTATATGTGTATTGGGGTAGAGAGGGCTCCCGTAAGCCGTGGTGAAGGCAACCTTTCTAGGAGAAGCAAATCTCTGATTTCAAAAAAACATAAAGCGGAAGACCAGTACCCGCATTAAGCTGGTCTGCAGTTTGATTTGTTGCTGGCTATCTTGCTTTTGCTTGTTGCTGGATCTCAACATTTTGAACCGAGAGAGAGACTTAGCTGTCGTACAAGGCTAAGAATCTGTAACATCATATTTGTATAGATTCTCCCTCAGACATTTGGGCTCATGGATTTTAGATGTCTGAGGGAGTGGCACTCGTCTGACAAGACGTTGCAATCATCATATATATATATATATATATATATACTTCCCTTCTCTCACTTGCCCCTCCTTCTCTCCTGACCTAAATCTGCTGGACTACTTCGTTATGTCATACATCGAGAACACCACCAACATGATCTCTTACAACACCAAAGCCAGTCTGATCGCCGCCAGTATCCGGCGAGCTCCTGCCACCGCTTGTGGAAAAGGCATGCTCCCAGTTCCGGATTCGTACTGAGGCGGTGATTGTGGTTTAAGACGACTATATTGAATAGATGCCATCTCTACAACATAATCAAGTTCTACATTGTATAAAGCTTGAGAGATAATAAGAATGAGACTGAAATAAAATGAATTGAGCATAAGAACAGGGGAGGCAAGGAGAAATTTAGTCAGAAGAAAGAGAGATAATGAAAAAATATGGAAAAAGTAAAGAAGGAAGGAAGAAATCGAGAGATAGATGACATTGATTGAGCTGGAGAAAAAGGGATAGAAAGAAAGCGAAATTGAGTAAATTAAAAGAAGATAAAAAGAGATATCAAAATAAAAAGGAAAAGGAGATAAAAAGAGATTAAAAAAAAACATGGAGGGAGATTTATTACATAAATAAATAGGACGTTTCAATAAAATAGTCAGATAATGAAGTCGCCACCAGAAAAGAAAATGAACAACCATGAAACTTAAAACAAGGAAGTAGCGATGATGAAAGTTTTATATTACTACAGATCAAACGAAAATCTGTAATTAAACAACCGCCAAGTAAAAATAATACCAATATATCCCTGTTGCGATGGCTTAACCACACGGGATACTACTTCTCCCTCTTCCTCCGCCTCACACCTTTACTCCTTTTTTACGACTCCTTCTCCCATCCAATACCCCTACTGCTTACATTTACAAAGTGTATACCCCACTTTCTTCCAGACCGTAAACCACACCCGAATATCTTATAAAAACAAATGCAATATTGACTCCCGTTTAAATATCGATCGTATTTTGGTTAGTGAAATACGTATGCATATTGCTCTGCATGACTGTTACCCCAGGAGGAAGACATGTTAACAAAGCTCATAGACTACTGGAACAATTTTCTATGGTCTGATGAGACGAAATTTTATTTGTTTGGTTCTGATAGCCGTAAGCATGTGTGGCAGAAACCAGGTGAGGATTACAAAGATAAGTGTGTCATGCCTAAAATCAAACATGGTGGTGGGAATGTCATGGTCTGGGGCTGCATGAGTGCTGTAGGTTTTGGGGAGTTACATTTTATTGAGGGGAAACATGAACTCGAACATGCACTGGCAAATAGTGCAGCAGAGCATGAGCCCCTCTATCCAGAGACTGGATCGCAGAGCAGTGTTCCAACATGACAGTGACCCAAAACATACGCACAAGACAACCACTACGTTACTGAAGAGGTAGAGGTGATAGACTAGCCACGCATGTCTCCAGACTTGAGACTAACAGAACATCTTTGGGGCATTTTCAAGCAGAAGGTGGAGATGCGCAAAGTCTCAAATATCCACCAGCTCTGCGATGTCGTAATTGAAGAGTGGAAGAGCATTCCAGTGGCTACCTCTAAAGCTCTAATAAACTCCATGCCCAGGAGAGTAAATGCAGTTTTGGATGATGATGGTGGCCACACGAAATATTGAGGGTTGATATGTATATTTATAGGTTGCCTGGAATTTAGCTTTTAATGGCTATATTTTAAGACATTTTGAGAGGAAAACATTTATGCTGCCGACAGACTACTTGCCCTTGTGTCAATATCATTTTGCAGTGTTGTCCTATGAAGAGATATACTTAACTATTTGAAGAAATGTGACGGGTGTATTCACGTTTGTGATACACTGTATAACCAATAATGTATATTAAATGACATTCTTATATATGGTCATATTCATTTATAAGAGAGACAGACGAATAAATGGCGAATAAGAAGGAAAAGGAAATGAAAGATTAAGAAATAGAGAAGAAATTAAAGGGAGACAATAAAGGAAAGACGTAAAACAATAACAGAAAGAAAGAGAGACTGCGTAAGATAGAAGGAGGATAAAATAGGCAAAGGGAGGCATAAAGAAATAAGGTAGAGGATTATAGAGAAAAGAGAGATGAAGAAATAAAAGATGAAGAAAGAATGACGTTGGAGATGAAGAAATTAGATAAGAATAAGAAAGATACACTTTAAATTAGGGAAAAATATGTGTCTAAATTTGAACGCAGATTCTATGAACAAGGCTTCTTTCCCAGAACTGTCAGTTTGTGGAACACTGTTCCGTTGGAATGCTTCTCGGTTGAATACAACAAAGTAGCCTTCAAATCCAATGTAAACAAGTTCTTCTCAATTTACATCATTACCGATTACGAAACTATCACTTTACATTCATTAACCCTTGTCGTGGAGTAGCTATCGGGTATTGATAAGTTGTGACCTCTACGCCAAAAATTAAAAAAAAAGAAAAAAAAACAGAGAAGGATAGATAGGTAGAAATACAAGAAAAAAAAAGGAGAGGGGTTAAGTGATAGAAATTAAAACTTAGCTAAGAAAGAGAAAAAAAAAAGAAGGGAGAGGCATGAAGACACGGAGGAGAAGAATCAGAGAGGAAAACAGAGATGCAGAAATGAAAGATGAAGAATGGAGAAAAAAAGGGAGATGAAGAGATGGGGAAATAATAACACAAGAGAGACCGGGGTAGAAGAAAGGGAAACCGACATGTAAAATAATGAAAGAACAGGAGAGGGGAAAGAGAGAGAGAGAGAAAGAGGGAGGGATAGAGATGAAAACTAAATAAAGTAAGAAGAAAAAAGAATCAAGAAGAACAAGATAAAACAAAGAGAGAAGATGAAAAAGAAAAGAGGGATACAGAGATGAAAATAACATAAAGAAACTAACACATAAAGAGTTTGAACAGAAGGAGAAAATAAAGAAATCAAGGCAGAATAAGAATGACCAAAAGATATATATATATATATATAAATATATATATATATATATATATATATATATATATATATATATATATATATATATATATATATATAAGAAATAGAACAAGATTTCGATCAATGAGGACAGGACAGCTAACTTCCACCAAATTTGGACGATTATACGAGTTAAAGAGACAATGGTTTTAATGCCGCGGACATTAATGAAACGATGACCATTCGTAAACATGTTTTATTGTTCGTCCATCGGTCAGTTTCGCATTTGAATGAGGCAGGTCATGACATTTTACCTATTAGAACGTGGAAAGCAGCGCCTGATGGACCACGAAAATGTCTGCAATGTTAAAAGGTCACTTCTTATGAGAAGCTACAGCTTAGAAACTCGAAAAGCTCAATAATAAGAAAATTAATATTTCAAACCATTAAGTTGGCCTTATCTAATGATATACACAAAAGTTTCAAAATTATTGGGTCTTTGTCTTGTCAATGACGATAAAATTAGGCAATATGAATTTTGATAAGGGGCACATTGAGTGCATGATAATCACTGAGACTTGCAAAATAGAATCTGCAACAAACTTCAAATCAACCGCACAAGAAATATAGACCGAAGCCTTTGCCTACACGATTCAACACGAATAATTCCATCGCTGCAACCCAACATGGTACCAAACGCTTCTATCGACACGACCTGGAATGGTCTCAAACAATTCTGTCGACACGACCCGGCACAAGTCCCGAACAATTCCGTTGACATGACTAGGCATGGTCCTGAACAATTCGGGCGACACAACCCGGCATAATCCGGAAAACTCTGTTGATACGACGCGATACGATCCTGAACAATTCCATAAACACGACACAAATTATGATGCCAGATGAGAGAATTGTTTTTTCAGTCAGCGCTTCATTGTGCCACTAACCCGCTGATGCTAGTAGCAACGGCAGCTACATAATGTTAAGCAAATAACTAAGCCGGTTGTTCTAAGTTACGTCACAGCAGAGATTAAAGGACACAGATGTTAGGAGAAGAGGTGTTCGAGACGTGACAAGTGAAACTCGTGGTCTAGCCGAGACCGGAGTTCGGAAAGGCACGTGTTTGAGACACGTGAGTGACATTACAGTAGAGACAAAAAAATCACACGTGGTCGGAGAAAGAGAAATGAAATGTTTAAATATTTCAAAGAAAATGTGTTGTTAGAAATACTATATATAAAGGCTTTTGTTAAAGAAATAAAGTGAGTCGAGTTTTTCTTTTCTTTTGTTTCCTTGCGCCGTAGTCTACAACGTGTTCGGTTCGTTAAAATGTAACGACACCGGTAAAAATATGTGCAAGGTACATCTTGAATCCGTAGGAATGAGACACCGCTAAAGTGGTGTATCTGCCGTGTGAGTCAATCATTTTCACTAAGTTCGGAATTTTAGGTACGAATAAATAATTAGCTTAAATTATATTAGTCACACTTTGCTGGGTTCATTCCTTCAAAGTATAACCTTAAAAAAAACTCAGCAAACGTCCCCTTATGTCCATATACATTATACAGAAAAGCTTATTTCTATAGCAAGCGCTATATGAGCTGCATCAGGCATGCACATTCATAAAGAATTCTATCTTGACAATGAAAATATTACAAAAGAAATTGATGAGTACGCATTTCGCAAGGATATTTATTTAACTTGTGATAATATATATGGCTCCCCAAATCCACGAAAACATGATTACAAAATTTAAAACAAATCAGGAGTGAAATGAGCACCTAGAAAATAGGAACGCCACAGAATTCTTTTTTAACCTTCTAGACGGGTTGGCGGTGGTCAATTCCCGTGTGGAGACCTGAGAGTCACTTATGAAACAAAGACACAAATAGTCAATTCCGATGATTCGCTATGGGCGACTGAGACAAAGCAGAACACATAAAATTCCGCTCGTAAGTTAATATATTTAAGAGTAAGAGTTGTTCGAGTCAGATTGCGACTTAGGGAGATCACCGACAGAGTTCGAAATTTAAAGACACGACGTAAAACAGAGAAGATAATCAATGGATTTAGACATGATCCGACAGTTATCAACCAACAACGCTTCAGAATACGTATTCGGCAGTAACGGTGTTAGAAATTATTAAGGAAAACTAATGAACTTTTGCTAGCGATGTAGTAGAGACTGTCCATGACTAGGTCTAAAATATCCGAAGCGAACTTTGTCATTCACATTTCTTTCGCCAAGCTCAAATCATCTAACCCACCCACTTACACCAGCAGTATCTGCAACAAAGAGATGAAATTTTCAGATAATGAATGCATAAGTGTTGCATAGGAGAGGATGATATATACTTCTCCAAACGGCACCAGAAAAGCGTAATATTGTGTAGCCAGAATGATATATAATCGAGGTGTAGAGTGAGTCATGTTGTATCGTTTAGCCATGGTGATATTTTTTACACGGTGGTCACCACTTATCAAGGCCCGGAAGCCACTCAGGGATAAGGGTTATTGCAAGTACAGTACGTTAGTGTGGAGATTTCATGAAGTGTTTACTTGCGGCTCATTAGGAATTTGTTAACGTTGGACTTGAACACATCCAAGTTGTAGTCAGGTGGTAAGCAGACAGACGGAACAGAGTTCCACAGGCGTGCAGTTCTAAGAAAGAAGCTTTGTTCATGGAATCTACGTTTTGATTTCGGCACAGATAAAGAGTGGGGGAAATTTTTCACAGTGGATTCAGCTAGACGGGTGTTTTTCGTGAAAGATTGGCGAGGGGGGGGCAGAGATTGGAGTTCATATTTACATAAAGGTATCAGATTTTAGAAGAATAAGAATGCATATGCTTCATACTATATCTTTATCCAGGAGATCATCTGTCTTCACTGCCGGGGTCTGTGATAAACATGCAACGATCAACACCTTACAATCTAAAAAAAAAAATGATCGATCGTTCCTTAACTTTTGGACGCTACTGTATATATATATATATGATAAAGTCGTATTCCTGCCTGTCTGTTTGTTTACAATATAAGCCAGATATAACGTCATAGCAAATGCCGTCATAACAGATGATGTCGTCTATGACATCATAGCTGGTCATATATAGAATATACCTTAACCTAGTAACGTCGTACATATATATATATATATATATATATATATATGTGTGTGTGTGTGTGTGTGTGTGTGTGTACAGTGTATCACAAAAATGAGTACATCCCTTACATTTCTTTAAATATTAAAATATATCTATTTACGGGACAACATCTCCACCTATTGCTTAAGGATGCCAAAAGATGTTTTATTGAGTTGAAGTCTGGGGGCATGCTTAGCCAGTTCACTAATTTTTTCTTCAGCTTCTTCAGTAAAGCAGTCGTTGTTTTAGATGTGTGTTTTTGGTAATTTACATATTGGAACACTGCTCTGCAACCAAGTTTCTGGAAGGAGCTGGATAATGCTCTGCTGCAGTATTTGACAGTACATGTTGGAGTTCCTGTTTCTCACAGTGAAATGTAACTCTCCAAATCCTGCACCACTCATGCAGCCCCATATTATTACATTCTCACTAATATGCTTAATGGAAAGAGTTACTTAAATATTTGAAGAAATGTGAGGAGTGTATTTACTTTACTTATACACTGTATATATATATATATATATATATATATATATATAGAGAGAGAGAGAGAGAGAGAGAGAGAGAGAGAGAGAGAGAGACTTGTTGTAATATACTGAATTTTACTGGACTCGTATAATTCAGTAAATTAAATTAAAAAATATTTTTTTATTAATTGTGTGAAATATAGAAATATAATTTAAGATTAATGTAATAATAATTTAAATTAATTGTGTGAAATATAGAAATATAATTTAAGATTAATTTAATAATAATTTAAATTAATTGTGTGAAATATAGAAATCTAATTTAAGATTAATTTAATAATAATTTAAATTAATTGTGTGAAATATAGAAATCTAATTTAAGATTAATTTAATAATAATTTTAATTAATTGTGTGAAATATAGAAATCTAATTTAAGATTAATTTAATAATAATTTAAATTAATTGTGTGAAATATAGAAATATAATTTAAGATTAATTTAATAATAATTTTAATTAATTGTGTGAAATATAGAAATCTAATTTAAGAATTCAACGAACAATATTATTAAAAGTATTAAATAGTTAGGGTTTTTGTGGTAACTTCTTATGACAGGTTTTTAAATAATGATACGAAAATTAGGTGATATATTAATATTTAAATAAGCTATTGACAAAGATGCGTCCAAGATAAATGTGTTCGTATGCTTCATTTCCTTTAAGGTAAATTTCTTTAAATAATGTTCTATTGTTAAAATGTTTTTTATTCAAGAAGTCTGGAGGATGGTTATGTGAAAATTTTCAAACGCCATAATGATTGTCCAACCGGTCTTGAAACAATTGGAACTTACAATGAAATACACTTTTTGTTGCTATCAGTTCTTTTTTTGAAGTCTTGGTTTTGTTAATACAGTATATATATATATATATATATATATGTATATATATATATATATATATATATGTATATATATATATGTACACATATATATATGTACAAACACACACACACATATATATATATATATGCGGTGCATTATAAAAGTACAGGTCATGGATATGACCTTAAACTATATCCAGTGGTGAAGCTCCAGCTTGCGGGCTTTGAGGAGTGTGGAGCCACCCTTTAATTGCCATTGCTCCCAGGTCCACTCTGACACGGAGTGCTAGTACCTGTTAGGGTTCCCAACTATGGGTTAAATAGAAACCGACTTTAAAACAACAAATATATTCTATTAAAATGTTTTTCTTCAAAATAACTGGATTCGGCATTAAATAACCTGAAAAGGGTTGATATGCCGTAAAACAAAAACCACAAACTATAAAAGTACATATATACTTTTATAATATACCGCTTATATATTATATATATACACACACATATATATACATATATATACATATATATACACACATATATAATTATATATATACATATATATATATATATATATATATATATATAAATATATGTGTGTGTATGTGTGTGTGCGCGTGTGTGTATTTTCAGTTGTACTCACACATTTTACCTGGATTACACTGAAAGTTCAAACTTGTTTTGTTTTTATTCTTTTCTATTTTGATTTTTTATTCTTGTATTTTCTTACTATTCTATCGCCCTCTGCATCTCCCTTCTCTCCTATATTTCTACTATCTGTTTTCAACCTACTTCATATAAGCCTTCTCTATCTTAAGCTAATGTCGTTAAGCCAGTTTTTAAAAGATTTATCGCTCTGGTTAGTTCCCCCTTTTTTGCAATGAGTAGACTTTGGCTTCATAATGCCATGGTATTGAAAGTTCTTTTTTTTAAATTTTCTTTATTGATCTACTAAAGAATAAGATCTTCATTTAACTTGCAACTAGCATCTCTTATCTTCTCATAGATGTATGTATATGCATATGTGTTTGTGTACGTGTAAGTCAAATAATAAAAAAATAAGTTTTAATAAGCTTATATTTACACATTTATATAAGAGATGCCTGTTTCTTTTGCTGCTAAATTAATTGTGACAACATCATGCATATGCGATCGACTCTTTACAGCTTCATCGGGAGCTAATTTAATAAGCGCGTGCGAAGATAATTTAGCTGTTAAAAGTGGGATATGTTTTGCGTGTCCTTGTCATAAAGCATATCCTATATATCACGGCATCCCATGAATTACCTCCGAACCTCGATTCTCTAGAACCTAACAAGTAAAATTATTTAATGCGAATGAATTATATATATATGTGTGTGTATATGTGTGTGTGCGTGTGTGTGTGTATGTATGTATGTATGTATGTCATGTCATGTCATGTCATGTCATGTGCTACTGGTACCATGTAACCCAGTACTACCTGCCTCATGGTCGGGTCACCGGCGACTAAACTGGTTCCCCCACCAGACTTGTTTGGTGAGAAGGGTGGCTAGTCTCCCTGAAGGATTAAAAACAAGACCTTCCAAAGGGCGAATGAACTCTTTTTCTGGGTCAACGGCCAACTAGCACCGTGTATATTTGTGTGTGTGTGTGTGTGTGTGTGTGTGTATGTGTATTGGGATGGAGAGGGCTCCCATAAGCCGTGGTGAAGGCAACCTTTCGAGGAGAAGCAAATCTCTGATTTAAAAACGATAAAGCGGAAGACCAATACCCGCATTAAGCTGGTCTGCAGTTTGATTTGTTGCTGGCTATCTTGCTCTTGCTTGTTGCTGGATCTCAACATTTTGAACCGAGAGAGAGACTTAGATGTCGTACAAAACTAAGACTCTGTAGCATCATATTTGTATAGATACTCCCTCAGGCATTTGGGCTCATGGATTTTAAATGTCTGAGGGAGTGGCACTCGTCTGACAAGACGTTGCAATCATATATATATATATATATATATATATATACTAGCAGTTCAGCCCGGCTTTTCTCAGACCCTATGTACTGTACAAAACTTTATGTACATAACTGTATATATATTAAAAACTTTGGCTCGTGTCCAGGTAACTTATCTCTAAAATTTCAACTGTTTAGACTCCAAATGGGCTGAGGAGTTTGGTAGAGTGTGCAAGTGTTCAGACTTTTAACTTTGACTTCTTTGCAGCCAAATTGTTGCCAAAAACGGGTTAAAAGGCTTGCTGCATGTCTGAATATCCTTTATGTAAATTTTCAAATCTTTAGACCTAAAAGTGGCTGAAGAGTTGCCTAAAGAATAGAGAAAGAATAGGGGATGAAAAAGGGAGAGAAAACCGAAAAGAAATCAGAGTAGAGATGATATAGAAAAGGAGAGGGAGAGAGAGAGCGTATGTGGACGAAAATGGGAGCACAAGGAAACTGGGCAGAAGATGGGGTGAGGGGGAAAGTTAAGGGGATTAAAATAAACGAAATAGGTTCTGAGAGAGAGGAGGAGAGAGAAGACAAACATAGGAAACGGAACCAAGGAAATAGAAGGTGCTAGACAAACGTTGAGTCGGGCTAAAGGAGATGATAGAAATTGTAAGTAACAGAGAAAGAGAGAGAGAGAGAGAGGGGGGAGGAAGAGATATGAGAAAGAGAAAAGAAGGTAAAGGAAGAAGAAAGAGAGAGAAAGAGTATAGCTAATTAAAGAGGGCAAGGGAGAAAGAGTTCGAGAACAAATGTCGTAAGACCTGTCCGATGCCTACCTGACGTAATTTTAACTCTCCAGGTTCTGATTCTATTTAAACACTTTGGAGCATTTACTTTAGAAGATATCCAAATAAAGGCAATTGTTCTATCGCTTATAATCAGCGACTTTGTGCCGAATTTATCAAGTCGCGGAGGGGCGGATTGCGTAGGTGTCCATAGATGTTGACGTTAATTGTATCGGCCTTTATAAGGCCCCGCAGGCACACCATCTACACGCAACTGTCAATTCGCTAAACTCTGAAAATAATTGGAAACGGATTTACTGCCTGCGTTTGTATTTTAGCTGCGAGAAATATTTCATCATATTCCAAAATTATCTTCAATGAATATGTGTGTACTAAATTTTAAAAGTGGTAAAATGTTGTAGCCCGTTGAGATATAATAAGTGCTTTATGCAAACTTGGTGGTAGATTATAGTTACATTTGTGGTCGTTAATTCGTTAACTATTAATACCTAATAATCCCTATTAGTCAGTAACTGTGTATTATAATACTTTGTTCGCAGCACCGTATTATTACTGTATACAATTTTCAGTTTGATATGATCAGTAGTTTCCTAGAAAACGTGTAACGTAAAAACTAATATTTATTAATCTCTATTAATTCCTAAGTATTAATCAAACAAACAGCATAATACATAGTTAAATGCACATTATTATAAGAAGTACAAAATTTTAGCTAGATCTGCCCAATAGTTTCCATTTGAAAATATATAACTATTAATCACTATTTATCTCTATTAATCACTATTCAACACTATTAATACTCAATGATACCAACATTCTTAGTTCGTTGCCCTTCATCCTAACAAAGTTCTATATATATACTTTTAGCTAGATCGATTCAGTAGTCTCCTATTAAACAATTGAACGTACATACTAATTCTTATTATTTCCTAACTCTGTATCAAACGCATACCGTAGTACTTGATTTGCTGCAGCTTATTATAAGTAAGGTATATACAAAATTTAACTCAGATCAACCCAGTGATTTCATAGAATACTTGTAGAGTAAATGTGGTTATACAAACATACGCGCATATATATGAAGTGCGTTTTAAAAGTAATGCCTCCTCTTTTTATTCCGTCCGAATGGATCAAAAGGAGTACAAATTGCATTGGTATGATGACTGAAATTACGAATTCATGACCTGAAAGTTTCGTCTTCTTGTTGATGATATTGACGGTCGGAAACGCTAACAAAGCAATGCTTGTCATAGACGGGCGTCAGAGGCAGAGGTGCGTCATAAAATTACTGATAAATTTGCATTAAGAATAGTAATGACAACAGAATATTCTTACCATTGTTTTAACTCTCCAGTATATATCCGACTGTGCGACGCTGTTAATCAACCGAGAACCACATCACTCTATATAAAAGAATATGGCGTCAACGGATACACACTCGAGAGTCAAAACAATGAAAAGAATATGTTGTTGCCCTAGCCTTAGTAATGAATAATAAGTAATATAAATTCTGAAGAACAGAAGGTCGCTCGTTTTAATATCAACCACCCCGTCTTTGTAACTCTTTAAGTGTTATAGTTAGAAATAGGAGGTTGTATTTTAAAATGACACTCGTATATAAATTTACCTACTAGATTCCTTTCATGGGTTTAACCCAGTAACAATCTACATATAATTCACATATTTCAAACTTAATAATTAAATAGTAATTGTCTGTATTTTTGAGATGAGGTGTTTTCATTGATTGAGATTGTCGGACTGACTTCCTCATCTTGGTTGTTATTGTCACAACGTTTCGGCCGTTTTGCCCTCCGGCCTTCGTCAGGAGTTTTGTATTGAACTGGGGAATCGTTTGTTAGGAGTCTCGAACCCAAACCTTTATTCTCATTACGAGGGTACCGTGTTCGGACTCCAGCTAGGCTTTGGGACATAGTTGCTGATTCTCTGTTTTCAATGTTACTTTTTCACTGCCTTCGTTCAGGATTGAACTCAGCACCTTTGGGTAACTGTAAACTTTGATACGACGTCTAGGATCACTCGGCCATATGTCGCTAGGACATGATAATAAAGGGTTGGGTTCGAGAATCCTAACAAACGGTTCCCCAGTTCGATACAAAACACCTGACGAAGGCCGGAGGGCAAAACGGCCGAAACGTTGTGGCAATAACAACCAAGATGAGGAAGTCAGTCCGACAATCTCAATCAATTAATAATTAAAGTTTAACACATTTGCGATTCTAAATCAATTGCATTAAAATTAGCACGTGTAGTTGGTCACAAGGATCTCGCTGAGTGCATGATTATAGCCCAGATCTGCAAAATAGAATCAGTTTCAGATGATTGACATGTGAGGTTAAAATATAATAGAAAGGTCAAATCAGATATTTAAAAAAGATGCGGTAGTCTATATAACGAATGACGTCACGATTTTCCAGCTGAGAGAAAATAAAGCTGTACAAAAAAGACGGAAAATAATGGGGGTCTAACTGTGGAAGTGCATACGAGACCCATCGCTCATAATGCTATAAGAAACGTGCGAAATGTTATCCTGATGTAAATATATTTGGACATATATATATGTGTGTGTGTGTGTGTGTGTGTGTGTGTGTGTGTGTGTGTGTGTGTGTGTGTGTGTGAGTGTGTGTGTGCGTGTGTGCGTGTGTGATACTTCTTGAATGAATTTAATTATTTATACGACAGTGCATTTTTTTACCTAAATGCGAATTGGGAATAATTTTCCCTTTGACCAATTTGGTACTCACGGCGAGCGGCATATGTACGTTTTTTTTTTTAATATAATAATCCACTGAAATAGAGAGAAGAAGAGTTTTAAAATATAATCTTAAAAAGATAAGATACAAGTTAGAAAAGCATTTCATCCAAGGCATGAAAATTGTTAAGCAAAATGTTTTTACTATAGGCTTTAAAAATAAAGGTACAAGATTCAATTTGAAATTTATTTATCTTCAAAGTGTACTTTTATAAATTTTACAAAATAAGGTATAAAAGTGTAATACCTTACTTTGTAAAATGGATAAAAGTGCACTTTGAAGATCAATAAATTTCAAATTGAATCTTGTACCTTTATTTTTAAAGCCTATAGTAAAAACATTTTGCTTAACAATTTTCATGCCTTGGATGAAATGCTTTTCTAACTTGTATCGTATCTTTTTAAGATTGTGTTTTATTTAATTATAAATTTGGATTAAAAAAAGGTGAATGTGATTTTGTAGGTATTTATAAAAACTCTCCTATTCTTTATTTCAGATTGTATTTCTCCTCACACCACAATTCATTTTTGCAACCCGCTCTTTGCATTATTACAGGTCTGAATATTCTCTCTGTTTCAGTTCGTAATTCTCCTCACACCACAACTCTTTTTTACAACTCCCTCTCTGTCATACATGTCTGAATAATGAGAAAATCTGAATTTTTTTTAACAAAAACTTTAAAATAATTTTTTGGATTAAATTTTTTAAACCTCTTTCAGAATAGAAAATCTTTACAATTTAATAAGAAACATATTTCATATAGGTTTCATTAAAAATATTCAAAAGATAACGAGAAAAATATAGATGAAAATTTCAAAAGGAATGTATAAATGGTTACGCTCAATAGTAGTCTTCGCTAGCGAAATACTTTGTTATTGTTATTCTATTATTATTATTATTATTATTATTATTATTATTATTATTATTATTATTATTATTATTATTATTTAAAACATTTTGTGTCCTGTTCTTTCGCGCGATGACTAATATACAGTTTCAAAACCAAGATACCAAGGAAATTTTTTGCATCACATTGTGTATTTTTTCAAAAGTGTTGCAATTGTTTCGACATTATTCGGACTATTTCAAGCTTTATATTGTTCAAAAGTATCCCATATATGTATCTCATCAGACGGTTTGAAAAAAAAGATACAAAGGCCAATACGTATCTAAACATATTTTCATCCTGTTATTAACGGTATCAAGCAACAGAATCCGTCTCGCCATGTTTTTTTTTATATCATTTTCTCATTACTTTGGAATTTTTTTGGCAATCCCCTATTTTCGTATTTCTATTTTTAGGATTTAAATTTCGGTTAATTCTTAATCTTAAATCCCGATTGATTTTACTTAAAATTTATTTCCTGAGAAGTGGATTTTCATTAAAAGTTTATTTAAAAAAAATAGTTTTTAGAAAATAAAATAAAATCTGCGGTCCATATTTGTTACTTTAAGAGTTTGAAATTTAAAGATGTATTTTGTAATTTACTTTTGTTTATCTTTCAAAGATTCGTTCTTAGAAAATTGTCTTCAAAGGGGGATAACTCCGAATTACTAATTTTATTGCTATACCTAAGTCTTATAGTGAGCCGTTTACATCTGCCAGATTCGCTTTGTCTAGATCAAAAAACACAGACACAGAAAAAGGTGTGTGCTGTAGCACATACACGCGTGGAGTGGGGCACGCGCAAACATCACATAACTTTGATACGCATGAATTTCCTGTGATCTCTTACATAGCCTTCCGCTTCTATGCTCTTCTTCCTCATTTTCGCTTGGCACCAACTAGTGCACATGTATAAACCCACACGCTTCATAAACATGCACTTGAAGAGCAGATTGTGAGGTAAGGCGATTGATCGTTCATGAACTTTAATACCAACCAAAAACGATCTAAATTCCACGATACAATTGAACTTTTAAAAACATTCACTACACACATATTTTTACACAATGAAACTTGCAGTTAATCTTCACCTGTTCGTGTAGACCAACAAATGTTTTCTGTGTATCTTGCTTGTATGAATAATCTATAGTGGAATGGGGGCATAAATGGATGGTCACATTCAATGCTGGCAAGACTAAACTGGTTCCCTTCAATAATTACAAGAAACCTTCTCTGCCACCAATAGCAATGACCAGTGACTCCCTGTCTGAGAGTACATCTTTCAAACTGATTGGCCTAACGTTCGCAGGAAACATGAGTTGGAACAATTATATTGAAAACATTGCAAGGGCCGCTACGAAAAAGGTAGGCTCTCTCTACCGTGCTAGACAACTACTGACACCTGAAAGTATCCTGTACCTCTATAAGGCCACCATTCGCCCATGAATGGAGTATTGTTGTCACATTTGGGCTAGTGCATCTGCTACTAGTCTCTCGCTCCTAGACAAGGTTAAAAAAACGGTCGCCAATCTGATAGGTCCTGAACTGGCATCTAAGCTTCAGCCTCAGTCCCATTTACGAAACGTTGCATCCCTCTGCCTGTTCTACAAGTATTTTAATGGTGAATGCTCTGATGAACTGCAAGCACTTGTGCCCCCACGACGTAGACACTCTCGACAAACCCGACAGGCAGCTAAATCCCACCCCCCACACAGTAGAGATCCCGAGATGTAAAAGATCTTTCTACTCCAGTAGTTTCTTCCCCAGAACCGCTAGACTCTGGAATACCATTCCAGGTTCCTGCTTCCCTAACTGTACTGACATGCAGAAGTTCAAGTGCAATGTAAACCGACATCTTGCTGCCCAAATACCGACATAGTGCCCCACTAGTTGCTGCCCCTGAAAGTAGCCACCTACACCAAAGTGGCAATGCGCCTTGTTTGGGGTGAAAATTTAATAAAAAAGAAAAAAAAAATTTTAATGTTTCTTGTCTATTTTTTGTAAATCGTTATTTGATTATGATTAATTATGGTCGGAGTTATTGAACACGTTCTTATTTCTTTACCGATCGGTATACCCGATCTCGACAGTCTAATGTTTCGAATTATTTATCAGTCGTTTTAAGTTGCTTTATTGGTTTTAAAGTTTTATCACTTTTTAAAGTAATGTACGATACTTTCAGTTTTTGGTTTGCCTCTATTCTAATTCATCTAGAAGGGTTTCAAACCTTTTGTTTTTCTCCGTTATACATCGATTTTACTTAAAGTTTTAGGTATTTGTGGAGAAGCCCGTGATGTTTTGGCGGTGTCATCAAAAGGAAACGGAAATTGTTATTCCGTCCCGGTGCATTTATTTTGTTGTTCGACACATGCGCGACGGAAACCAATAACAAGAGATATTAATTGAGCGAAAAACTTAAATTTAATGATTGAAAATGGCTAGCACGATCAACAATGTATAAACACAAATAAATGTGAGTTTTCCGTTAAATATATATATATATATATATATATATATATATATATATATATATATATATATATATATTACATGTTTAAAACTTCCCCATTAATTTTTTTGTGTTTTCAAAAAAAAAAAAAAAACATTGCATATATCAAAATAGATTACGTTAACTAATTTATAAGAACGCAGTCAAACTCTCTTTCCCGACTGCTGTTAATCTTGCAAACACTATAACAGGCTCTAACAATGGTAAAATGAACAGAATATTAAATAATGATAGAACTGAATACCGTTAAATTAAAAACAAATAAATGTGAATTTTTTCCGTTTAATATATATATATATATATATATATACATATATATATATATATATATATATATATATGAACAAATGATTAATAAAACATGTTAAAAGACATCTTGAAAAAGAGTTAAAAACATATTTAATTTTAAAAAAAGAAGCACAAGATAAGTGGATGGTCCTTGATCCGCGGAGTTTCGAAGAAATACTCTCCTTCTCATCAGAGGGCAGGAATTAGCAAAATGCAGGATCGGATTTTGCATATAAAAGTATTTAATGAAACTACAAGTAAGTCACAGATCTTACTTGGTTAAAAAAAGGGTGAGGTAAGGGGAATATATATATATATATATATATATATATATATATATATATATATATAAACTATAATACATTTGAATATATATATATATATATATATGATTAGTTTTTTTGGAAAAAGAATTCCAGCAGAGTGCTCAATTAAAACGAAAATCCAAATTTTAAGAGCGTACTTATATTTTGTGTACAGAAAGTTGTTAGTTGAGACAGGTCATTGGTACCGTCGGTTTCAAGCCCGATAATAAGGCCCGTTTAAGGTATCCTTATCGAGCTCTCTTCAGCCAATATTCGTCTATCTTATATCTTATAAGATATAAGATAGACGAATATTGGCTGAAGAGAGCTCGATAAGGATACCTTAAACGGGCCTTATTATCGGGCTTGAAACCGACGGTACCAATGACCTGTCTCAACTAACAACTTTCTGTACACAAAATATATATATATATATATATATATATATATATATATATATATATATATATGGCCCTCTTGCACTTTAGGCAAATGGAAATTAGGAAGATAGAAAAGGAACAGCAGTCGTCTGACACCGGTTGAAAGAATGCCATTGATTGGATAGAGAAATTATGACGTCATTTTATAAATTAATAAACAATTTCTTAAACAATTTTTTACGCGTATTTTAATTAATTAGAAACGATAAAAAGATACGATATTGAAATTGACAGTGTTAGAAAACATTTTTTTAATAAATGATTGTTTTAGAAATAAATAAATACATGCATGATAAAAAAGTACTTTTTTTATTATTTAGTATAAAACAGGGTTTTTTTTTTACCCAACCAAAGATAATTATAACTTATATTGTTCTAATACATATTATTATACGCGGAAATATTTAATTTAATATAAAATATAATTTAAAATAAAAGTAAAATAGTGTACTATAAGTCAGCGATCGAATTGCTTCTACATTAATTATTTTTATTATTAAATACTTATTTACAATACTTTCAAGCCTTAAATTCTATCTGAACTAATTTAAAATAAAACCCTGCTGATGGGGGAATAACTGCAGATTTCTAATTTAATAGTTTTCCAAATATCTCAAGTCATAAGCTTTTCTAATACCATATTTTGGCTTTATTATTTATTAATAATTTTTCTTTAATTTTGCGTAACATATGTGATGTGTTTGTGATTATTTGGTAAAACCGATACTTGAAAGGGTATGAATTATAATCAACACTGAATGCATTTGTAATACATTATTTATTTAACTATCACATAAACTTAAATGTTCGTAATGAACGATTGAGGGACGTAGTCTGAAGCATCTGTCACAACAGTAATGTCCAAAGCTGAGTCGTAGTGTGTCAGTAATAAATTTGAACTGAGAAGTGCTTTAATTTTCTCAAGCGACTCTTTGCAGGCGTTGGACCAGTTCCATTTGGTATCTTTTTGTAAAAGATCATTTAGTGGTCCCCGTAACCTATGTAGTTCGGGTAAAAATGAACCATAGTGGCTTACAAGTCCAAGAAAAGAGCGTAATGTTGCAACGTCCTTTGGAGCTGGCATATGCTTTATTGCCTGGATATTGTCCGGATCTGGTTTTCGACCATTTTTTTCAAATATAAATCCAAGGTTTTTTTTTTTTTTTTTTTTTTTTACAAAGGCATCACCACATTATCAAGGCCCAGAGGCCACTCAAGGATAAGGGTTAAAGAGTGTACAGTAGAAATTGGTCAATATAGTAACCATTAGTAATGAAAATTTGGTAAATTTAATAACTTATATGGAACGGCTCATCAAGAACTTATTTACTTTAGAATTGAACACAACCATATTGTAGTCAGCCGGAAAGCAGAAAAACGGAAGACAATTCCACAGGCGTGCAGTTCTAAGAAAGAAGCTTTGTTCATGGAATCTACGTTTAGGTTTAGGCACAGATAAAGAGTGGGGGAAAATTATTGATAGTGTTTACAGCTAGACGAGTGTTTCTTGTGAAAGTTTGGCGAGGGGGGACCATAGATTGAAGCTCAGTTGAACACTTTCCATGAAAATAACGATACATCAGAGACAAACTCGCAACATCTCTTCTGTGAGATAGAGGTTGCAAGGAGGAGAAAAGGACATCTCCTACGAGGCTACGAAGTCTATTTTGAACTCTATCAAGGCAGGACAAGTCCTTTCTAGCAGCTCCTGCCCAGATGTGGCAACAGTATTCCATCCTTGGACGTACCTGGCTCTTATATAGGTAGAGAATAGCATCAGCAGTGAGATATCTACTGGATCGATAGAAAGATCCCACCATTTTTCCAGCGGCCTTGGCAACAGATTTGATATACGTGTTCCATTTAAGATCAGGAGTAATGGTCAAGCCCAGAAGCTTGTCAAAACTTGAGGCCTCCTGAAGACGAGAGCCATTTCACAGAAGTTTGGAAAAATTTGCATTTATCTGGTCTTAAGTGAAATCCATATTGTTGGATTCGCTCCAGCACGGAAGTGAGGCGATATAAGAGTTCTTCTTGAGATGTACCTGTCACAATAATGTCATCAATATAGGCAGAAACTCCTGGCAATCCTGTGAGCATGGTGTCCATGGTTTGTTGAAATATTGCTGGAGCTGACTTGACCCCAAATGGAAGGCGGTTAAATTGAAACAGTCCCTTGTGGGTGTTAATAGTGAGAAGATTTTTGGAATCTTCGTCAACTTCCATTTGCAAATATGCGTCTGCAAGGTCCAGTTTTGCAAAACAAGTCCCACCATTAAGTTTTGAAAACAGATCTTCTGGTACTGGTAGTGGGTACTGGTGTGTCTCAAGTTGGTCTGTGCTGAAGTCCGCGCATAAACGTACTTTGCCATTTGCCTTCTTTACAATGACAATAGGTGCTGCCCAGGATGAATAATTTGTGGGTTGGATAACCCCTTCTTGTTGAAGACGATCCAATTCTTTCTCCACGGTAGCTAAAGCTGCGTATGGCACTGGCCGTTTTGGTCTGAAGACTGGTTTTGCGTCTGCCTTCAGTTTTAAAGTTTTCGCGCAGAGCCCAAGACCCTCCTGAAAAACTTTGCTGAATTTTGCTTTGAGCAAGTTTTTAAAATGTGTTTCAGCATCTGTGGCAGCATTAATGTTGAAGGAACTGAAAACTGTGTTGAGGGGAACATTAAAAAGGTCCAATTCCTCAATGAAATCTAGTCCAAGAAGATTCAATGTTGACACTTCCGAAACATAGCACACACCTGAAAATTGCTTTTCTTGAAAAGAGACATTACATGTTAACTCACCAGTTAATTGTATTTTTTTCCTGATGCCCCACAAGCAACATGATTTGTCTTCTTAAGTGTTGGTTTTCCCAACGACTCCCACGTTTGGCGTGAAATTAGAGTGATGTTTGAAGCAGTATCAAACTGAAAATTCACCGGTTTGTTGTTTATTTCAACAATTAGGTACTTTCTCCGAGCTTCAAAATTCACATTGAAAGTAGCAAAAATTGAATTTGATGAGGCTTTCTGGAACCGTCCTGGAGTTTTTCTGTGATTTTTGCCTCTTGGCTGTGCCGTAATGTGTTTAGAAGGGTTGTGGTTATTACCACAAAATCCATCCTTGTGCCCACGACGCGAGCATCGTTGGCATATGTGTCTTTTGAATGGGCAAAAGCGAGCATAGTGCATTTCCCCACATGACCAACAGGGCGTTGGGTTTTTTTTTTGTTTTTTCCAGTAGAGTTTTTCTCTACTGATTTTATATTTGAAACAGATGGGGTTTGTTGTTGCACCATTGCTGTGTCCTGTTTTAAATTTGTTAGCCGCTGGCATTCTGTGGTCAGAAGTCTTATCGTTATGTCCTTGTCTTTTTCAATCATGGACAATAAACGAGTGCGGATGTCCGCATCCTGGGGTGATTGTAATCCCGCGATGAAGATGAGGCACTTGAATTGATCCTCAGTCAGCGATTTCAGCTGAAAACTTTCGCAAGTTTGGTTTACAATTCCCGCATATTTTATCAAATCGTCCGTATCATCTTTCTTTAATTTCAAGCAATTGTGTCTAATATTAAATAAAGATACTGACTCACCAAAAATTTCAAATAGCTGTGCTATGGTTTCATCAAATGTAACATCTCCAGTGTTTTTAGGTAGGATAAAATTTGAATACCGTTGATGCTCGACTGTGCCAAGTTTCCGTAACAGTAAACGCGTTCTCCAGGAGTCGTCCATGGATGCGAATTCATTTTCAAACATATCTTTCCAACGGCCATACCAAGCGTTGAATGTTTGTTTTGAGTCCGGATTGAACAAAAATTCCGTTATCGTGCTTGATATGGAGTCCAGAGAATTTGATTTTGGTAAGTTTATAATTTGCTTGTTAAACTGGGTTGTCAGATTTTCAATAAGACTGTTCTGAGCTTTTAAAAATACCGTTTGTTGGGATTGAAGGATTCTTTCGAGCATATTTAGACCCATGGCAGGTGGAGTGTTTTTTTTTCTTTCTTCAACAAGAAAAAAAAATATTGTCAAAGAAAAATTCCTGTTTTTTTTTTTCAGCAAGAAAAAATATTTTAAGAAAAATTCCTTTTTTTTTTTTCAAAAAAAATTATTGAAATTTCTTTTTTTTTCTTTTTTTTTTGTGTTCAAAAAAAAGAATTATTGAAATTTCTTCTTTTTTTTTCTTTTTTTTTGTGTTCAAAAAAATGTGGAAATTTGCTCAGGAAAAATCGCGGCATGAGGCGTAAATCGTTTCTTAGAACCTGACACCATGTGCGTTTATGTTTTTCTGTGAGTTAAAATCCAAATCCATCGTCGCCATTGATGTGTTTGTGATTATTTGGTAAAATCGATACTTGAAAGGGTATGAATTATAATCAACACTGAATGCATTTGTAATACATTATTTATTTAACTATAACATAAACTTAAATGTTCGTAATGAACGATTGAGGGACGATAGTCTATAGCGGCCATGTTGAATGTTCCCAGTCTATTCTCCTGGTCTCGCCTAGCTGCCAGGCTCAACTAATCTCTTGATGGAAGGGAGATAATTCTGCATTTATCGATTTATGGATTATCTCTCTTTGACCATCTAACAATATGAAAAATCACTACTCTAGCCTTCTCGATGCTTATTTAATTTGCAATTTCCATTTATTTTCAATATTATATTTGACTTAAAATTAATTTTTAAAAAATTTTCCCAGCTATTTCTGGCATTTGGTTACTACTGATTTTATTGCTGTTGAACTTATAATTTTATTTTTCGGAACTATTATTAAGATTAAAGCCATTTCTATTTTTTTCTATTCAGTAATAATCATTTGATTTCCAGTATGCAAGCTGAATTATTTAAATATTTCACCATTTTGAATCTTTATGCTAAGTTTATGCTTTTCTTATATTTTCCTATTAGTATATACTGTGGATTCCCTTGATAAATTTATTTCAGCCAGCTTTTAGGCGCGAGAGCAGGAATTTATTTCTATGAAGATAACAGTTTATAGCATCCAATTTTTTTGTTTAAAATATCTTCTTAAGAGGTAAATATGTAATAAGCTTCAAGTAAGTACAAATTACATCTTTTTGATTTGCTAGGTTGGTATTTTTTATCCTTATCCACTATTGACCATTTTATTTCGAATTGTTTATTATTTTTAAGTAATTCCTTAATCCAATCCCATAATGCAGTTGTGTTCTTTTTTTTTACTAATTATGATTGTCCTATTCTCATTAACATTATTATTCTTATTCCTATTAGGTTCGTCGTCGGATCAGCTTTTAAATGATGCAACGTGGTTTCTAAATCTGTCTTTAAACGGTCAACCCGTAGTTCCAGGTATATTCTGCTACTGTTATTCACCTTAACTTTACATTTGTATACAATTTCTGAAATTAAGCAATTGCCCCACAGTGGACATCCATTCGGTATTCTACAGTTACATTTTCTCCCCAAATTTATTTAGCCTTGTTCAGTTCTATAATTATTTAATATTTTGTTGATTTTACCATTGTTGGAGCCAATTATAGTGTTTGCAAGATTAGCAGCGGTCAGGAAAGTGTGTTTGACTGTGTTCTTACTAATTAGTTACGTAATCTATTTTGATATATTGATAATAGCTTTCCACGTCGAGTATAATTGGTACTCGACGCAGCGAGTATAAATGTGGACAATGTTCTGTGGATTAAGAACAAAATGCATAGCTGGATTGTCAGTTATGACAGAGATGTGCCCAGCGTGATTAATACTAAGTTTCCGGCTATGGTCTTTTGTGTGGTTTAAAGTGAGAGACACGCCATTCCATCTCACATCTCCTAAGTCGATTAAAAAATCAACACCAAAGTGAATCTGGATGTACTGAAGTAATGTTGGCATGAAGTAATTTCTATGAGGGGGGAAAAACAAACCAAAAAAACACCGCATAGAAATTAACCTGGTGACGCCTGTTTATAAACGTTCAAATTATTTCATGCCAAAATTACTTCATTCCGACATTTACTTTTGAAGACAGTCGGCGAAAAGTACTTCAAGTTTCATTTCTTTTCTCTTTCTCCACCTTTTAGTCGATCTTCTTCCTTTTCAATTTATTTTTCTTACTTTTAGTCGATCCTGTTTCTTTTTACATTATAATCGATCTTTTTTAAAAGGTTTAAAAAAAAATACCCCACCTCGCTTTTAAACTATTACAATTCTGTTGTACTTCGAATTTAATATATATATATATATATATATATATATATATATATATATATATAATGCTGCAATGTTATTTTCGTTTAAGCGACAAATTTATAGTTCTGTCATCTACTTTTCTAATTAGTTTCGACACACTCCTTCAATCTTCATCAGGTGCGGTTTTAGCTGGTGTATCCATTTTTGCTGGATTTGAACTGTGCCTGTGATCACGTTAAAAATATGTCATTTATTTTAAATACAAGAAAATAAAAAAACTATATACATTTAAAAAGTAACTATCTTTCTATCACGTATTTTTGACATCAGTTCTATCTTCCCGATGTTCCAAGAGAGTTATTTACATATGTATAAAGCTATTGTTTCTTTATCCAGTAATCTTATTGTATATGCGTTTTTCTTTGCAAATTTCCTAGTGTTTATTCCATGACGCCTGAGACAAAAATCGCCAAAAATAAAATATAATTAATAAATGACTCAACATATTCTCTCCTATGTCTAACATATTAATGCAGTGAGAGATAGTTTTATTTTTGTTTTCTAATAAACATATTATCCTTACTTTTCCATTTACATCACATTAGCGTAGTATCGCACACATACACACATAAGCATACATACAGCACAAGCATAAAAACACGCGCATACTAAGATGCATACACACATGCATAAGCGAATACACACCCTACACAACACATTCGACCATAAAGACACGTCTTCAAATACACGCACAGAAATACTATAACACATTAACACGGACCAACTATATATATCTATACGTACAGAGAAACATACAAAATTTAGCAGAATCATACACATAAACACACACAAACACCAAACGCACACAACTACACATGCAGAAACAGACACAATTAGAACCACACACGCAAACACAAACAACACACAAAACTACACGTATAGATACACACAAACAGACACAAGCACACACACATACACAGGGATATAGACAGTCATATACGCTACACATGTATAAACGCACACGAATGAAAACAGAGTCATATATATATATATATATATATATATATATATATATATATATATAAGCACACAAAAATGCACACAAAAACACGCACAGCCATACATATATAAACCCGCACACTATCACACACAACTAAAATATAAACACAGACAAAGACAGAAAAGATACATATATATATATATATGTATATATGTATACGTACAGAGAAACACACAAAATTTAGCAGAATCATACATATAAACACACACAAACACAAAACGCACACAACTACACATACAGAAACAGACACAATTAGAACCACACACGCAAACACAGACAACACACAAAACTACACGTATAAATACACGAAAACAGACACACACACACGCACATATACAGGGATATAGACACAGTCATATACGCTACACATGTATAAACACACACGAATGACAACAGAGTCATATATATATATAAGCACACAAAAATGTACACAAAAACACGCACAGCCATACATATATAAACCTGCACACTAACACACACAACTAAAATATAAGCACAAACAACGACAGAGAAGATACAGCGCATGTAGAAAAAAGCACAAATAACGACATACAGAACCCTATACTTTATGAAGATACAAACAAGTTTTAACCCACACCTAAACAGACAAAGACACACATCCCTGAAAATATATACGTATAGGCTGAATCACAGACACACATA
>NC_136520.1:10628975-10671475 GCF_053919585.1 Euprymna scolopes | reverse complement strand
AGAGGGAACTGGCTGAGATAAACAGCAATAAAGAGGAAGAAACCCAACAGAGTGAGGTGTGTTTTATTGTTTTCTGAAATACCGTTTGTTAATACCATCTGGGTCTGGAGTTTCAATGACGACCAGGTAACCCCTTGCCAGCAAACGTATATTACCCGCTAGTCTATTATATAAATCTCACCTGGCTATTTAAATGTATGTATGCATGTATGTATGTCTAAGACTTTCGACAGATTCGACGGATTTTCACAAGATCAGGATCGTTTTGAAGACCGGCGCTTCGGACGGCAAATATCGAAAAATTTGCCAAAAATTAATTCTTTAATTAATTCTTTAACCCCCCCCCCACTGGGCTCGTTTCTACAAGGGTTGCTTTTTTCGCCGATATTTTTGAAAGTCATCCCCTCTTTTCGATTGAATAGCCTTAATTTAAACCTTTCGCCTTCCAGTTTGGCTATGGACGCAACGGAAAAGGCATTACTTTTTTCTTTTTCACGTTCTTTTCCTCCTCGCGTTGCGGGTTCGAGCCTGACTGGCTACATTTTTTTTTTTTTTTGCTAAAGAATAAAAGGCAAAATATGTGTGTGTGGCTGTGTGTTTGTGTTTGTGTGTATTTTTTTTATATCTTGCAAAAAATTTTCACACAGGCCACGGATTTTCGCCAGATATCATATTGAAGCTCGATCCTTCGGCCGACAAATATCGAAATATTAGCTAAAAACATTAATTCCTTCACTCTTGACCAGACGCTTTTTTACAGGGAGAGCAGCAAAAAATCGTTCCTTCGTGACAAGATAACGATATACGCATGCGCCAATGACGGCGTCCGTTGAATTAGTTGTTTAAAGAGTAGCGTTTCGAGTTCGAATCGTGATGTAAGATATCTTTTCTTTTCCGATTTTTTTCCGATTTTTTTAACAAGTTGTAACATCGTCCGATTCACATTCGCTGATTTTTTACACACCTCGATTTTTTACACACCTCGATTTTTTTACACACCTCGATTTTTTTACACACACACCTCGATTTTTTTTACACACCTCGATTTTTTTACACACCTCGATTTTTTTACACACCTCGATTTTTTACATACCTCGATTTTTTTACACACCTGGATTTTTTTACACACCTCGATTTTTTTTACACACCTCGATTTTTTTACACACCTCGATTTTTTTACACACCTCAATTTTTTTACACACCTCGATTTTTTACATACCTCGATTTTTTACACACCTCGATTTTTTTACACATCAATTTTTTTACACACCTCAATTTTTTTACACACCTCGATTCTTTTACACACCTCGATTTTTTTACACACCTCAATTTTTTTACACACCTCAAATTTTTTACACACCTCAATTTTTTTACACACCTCAATTTTTTTACACACCTCAATTTTTTTACACACCTCAATTCTTTTACACACCTCAATTTTTTTACACACCTCAATTTTTTTACACACCTCAATTTTTTTACACACCTCAATTTTTTTACACACCTCAATTCTTTTACATACCTCAATTCTTTTACACACCTCAATTTTTTTACACACCTCAATTTTTTTACACACCTCAATTTTTTTTACACACCTCAATTTTTTTACACACCTCAATTCTTTTACACACCTCAATTTTTTTACACACCTCAATTTTTTTACACACCTCAATTTTTTTTACACACCTCAATTTTTTTACACACCTCAATTTTTTTACACACCTCAATTTTTTTACACACCTCGATTTTTTTTACACACCTCGATTTTTTTACACACCTCGATTTTTTTACACACCTCGATTTTTTTACACACCTCGATTTTTTTACCCACCTCGATTTTTTTTACACACCTCGATTTTTTCGATTATTGAAACAGTTCGTTCTTTCTTTTTACATCACGTACGCTGTATTTTCAGATTTTCTAAAATAGTTTATCATCGTTTTTTTATTGTATTCATTTACTCCCCCCCTCAACACACACCTTGATTTTTTTTGTTTTTGTTTTCGCATGTTCGTTTTTTTTTTTCACGTTCTTTTCCTCCTTTGCGGTACGGGTTCGAGCCTGCCTGACTACATTTTTTCTTTTTGTTGTTTTTTTTCTCAACACACACACTCAATCACCCGGGCACACAGGATAGTCTTCTACAAATTATACTATGCCCCATGTGTTCTTCGTGATTGTCTGATTTCTTCCATGCTTCCGGTCGTTTGATTCGTTGGCCCATTGGTCTCCATCAATTGTTTTGTATATCTCAGTATATGCAACTTCTCATTCAACTACCTATTTACTGAGAACTGTTTTCGTGCTTCAAGCCAAAAGCAAATATCTGAAACAGTTGTTTTCTTAGAGTGTTACACCGTCAATATCTGCAGCATATGTTATAATATGGACTGCCGAGCAAGGCCATTTAACAAAACGAGGATTATTATGATCGTGCTTAATAGAAATCTAGCTATTTTGTCAGTTAAACTATATATCACGAATATTAACTGTGCAAAATCAAATTTTAGAACAAACAGTAAGGAAATTTAGTTTTTATAAATAACCGGCAAATACGTGACATATATCAGACCATCTTGGGTGCTCGGCGTGTCCGGGGTGTTTGGAATTTTGTGTTGAGCAAAAAAAAATGTAGTACCTCGAAGGAGAAAAGAACGTGACAAAAAACGTGACGTCTTTGCTGTTGCGCCTATCGCCAAACCGGAACTGACAAATGTTTAAATAAAGACTAGTCAATCGAAAAGAGGGGATGAATTTTGAAAATAACGGCGAAAAACGCGACCCCTCCCTGTAGAAAAGTGCCTAATTGAGGATGAAGAAATTAATGTTTGTGGCCAATTTTTCGATTTGGTCGTCCGATTGTTCAAGCCTCAAAACGATCCCCAGATCGTGAAAATCTGTCGCGTCAGTCAAAAGTTTAGGCATCATACATACATACATACATACATACATACATACATACATTGAAACAGACAAGTGAAATTTGCTATATCATACTAACCAGAGTACCCAGCGTTCTCGGGTATTTGGATGTGTGTGTTGAGCCAAAAATAAAAGTGGTAGTAGCCAGACAGGATCAAACCGGTACCGCAAAGGTGGAAAAGAACGTGAAAAAGTGACGTTTTTGCTGTTACGCCCATCGCCAAACCGCAAGTGACGTAATTGTAAATTAAGGCTAGTCAACTGAAAAGCAAGAATGACTTTGGAAAATATCGTCGAAAAAGGCGACCCCTCTCTGTAGAAAAGTGCCCAGTTTAGGGTTAAGGAATAATTATTTTCAGCCAATATTTCGATATTTGTCATTCAAAGGGTCGAGTTTAAAAACGATACCGATCTCGAGAAAATCCGTCGCCTTTGCTAAAGTTTTAGGAAGACCTACATACATACATACATACATACATACATACATACATACATACACACACATATATATATATATATATATATATATATATATATATATATATTTAAACGGACAGGTGCGATTTTTATATCAGATGACGAATTCTTTGGTAATATTATTGATAAGAGTATAGAGAAGAATGTCAGAATTAGTCAGGTGGTCAGAGAGTTAACTAAATATATATATATATATATATATATATATAGAGAGAGAGAGAGAGAGAGAGAGAGAGAGAGAGAGAGAGAGACGTAAAATAAGTCAAAGGAGGAAATCGATGTGAGAACAGATCAGGAGTATGTTCGATAGTGACGTTATCAGAGGTTGGTTGAGTTGAGGACGGACGCATAGTAAAATGACGAGACTAAAAGCATCATATAACTTCAAAAAAACATATAAATAATGTTGCATAAACGAACTCAAGTGGCGATTGTGGTTCCTCAGGAAATCATCTTCCAGCTTACAGGCCGTCAGTTAAGACCAACCGACGGAGGAAAGTATGTTTTCTATTTTTGGCCTGAATAACTCATCAGAAAGACGCTTATTTGTCTCGTGAGAAACTATGTCGTAACTTATTATATGTGCGCGTTTGTTCAATTGTTTATGGAAGGATTTGTTGAATTGTATATACATTTTTATGTTTTATATCTTTGTACACATTTAGAAATTGAATAATACGAGATAAAACATTTAGTGGCTTAATACATATGTTCAGTCATTATGACAATGCAGTTTGCAATCCCAGAAAAAAAACATTGTCATGACAGCAGGGAGGTGGTTGAGCTCATCAATTGAGATCACGCAGTGTTTAGTGATCTGATGTCATTCGATTTAAGCTGGATCTACTACTATGCGCCAGGTACTAAGATACAAATTCTAAGTGGAAGCATGCTAGCTCTCCCAGACTCAAATAGGCCAGACAAAGCAAATCCATCCAGAAATTATGATGCTCCTATTTTTGACAGAAAAGGCATGATCTATGTTCACTAGATTCCCACTTGACAGGAAGTAAACAAGGAATATGTTAAGTGTTTAAAAGAGTTCTGGAAGGAATTCCGTCGGAAGAGGCTAGCATTCTTTAAATCGGGTTGGTGGCATTTTCACCATGACACTTCACACGTCTATAACTCCATCCTTGTCACAGATTATTTGACCAAGATCGGCACTAACACAGTTCCTGAACTTCCATATTATACAGACCTTGCTCCTTGTAAATTTTGTCTATTTCTTAAGTTCAAAGAAAACCTTAGAGATATCGATATGAGACAATTGAGGAGATGAAAGGAATTTGAATAGAGTCGTTGACACGCTCACACAAGAGGACTTCTATGAGGATCTCCAAAAGTTGTTGAAAAAATACAAGAGGAACATTGCAGTCGAAGGTGGTTACTTTAAAGGAGACTAGAGTTTCATGTGTGTACTATCAATAAAAAATGGTGATTCGAAAAATGTTTGGAAACTTATTAAAGGCCTTGAATTTAATCCATTCTCTCCTAGCGCAGAACAGCACTAGGGGATGACGGTTACTCAGAGGTAAACGACGTGCGCCGACAATCTGGGTGTGTCAAGTTTGAATCCAGTATGTTTGAGGATAATACTTTCAATTGCGGACGTTTGCAACCTTCCCGTAGTTCTTCTGGTAAATGCCAGATGTCCTTCGGGAAAAATACTTAATAGAAAGATACAAGGAAAAGCGAATGTTTACAATATCATTAAGAATTACAAAAATATAGCAGCAGCCTTTAATTTCAAATCGTATTGTTATAATGATTGAACTTGTGTACTTATAACCTGAAAGTTTAATCTGTTTGTTAGAGATGCTGATTGTCGGAGAGTCTAAGAAAATAACCTTTGTTATGGACGTGCGTAAGAAGCAGAGATGCGACATTGAATTCCTGACAAAAGTACATTGAGAATGGGTTTATCTAGGAAGAAAATTAAATTCGAGACAATAGAGAGTTGCTCGTTTTTATTGTATAACTCCCGTCTTCGTAGCACTTCAATTGTTAGAGTTAAAAAAATAGAAGGCTTTACATTTCGGACGACACTCGTATTACAGAGCCAGCTGCGGATTCACATGCGCAATCATCGTTCATCGATGGCAAAGGTGCCTTGAGAATTGTGGTGACCATGTAGAAAAGTACATTTTGGAGCGCACAATACAATTCCCGTTTTCGTAGATGTTTTTATTTAATATATAACAAGGAGGTTTACGTATGGAACGACCCCGATAAAATGTAATTAAATCATCTCATTGATGAAAGTGGTGTTATGCGGTAAATCACACATAATTAAAATTATACAGAACCAAAATCCACTACGATTGCGTCATAACCACTGTAGTAAATAATGGGCAATCAATAATCCCCACACTATCCAACTATCATGAGTTTGTTTGCACTGCGACTGAGAAGACTAACATGCTTGCCAGTCGGTTTGCCTCCAACTCCACACTTTACCCTGACAACCATCCCCTCCCTGACTTTCCTTTGCGGACAGACGCCACACTAAACGATTTGAAAATCACCCCTTCTCAGATGCATGCTATCATAAGAAATCTTAACTATATATATATATATGAACAAATGATTAATAAAACATGTTAAAAGACATCTTGAAAAAGAGTTAAAAACATATTTAATTTTCTTTTTTAAAATTAAATATGTTTTTAACTCTTTTTCAAGATGTCTTTTAACATGTTTTATTAATCATTTGTTCATATTATAAGCTCTATTTCTTTTTCGGTTTTATTGAGCTTTTACATCTGGCTGAGTTTATTTTACTTGTAAATATTAACTCTTTAATATTTATAATATATTTTAAGTTTACCATTTTGATTACTTTGGTAAACTTAATGTAATTTTTATTATATATATATATATATATATATATATACATATATACATATATATATATACACATATATATATGAAATAAAATGGAGGTGGAAGGACCTGAATACTCAACGTTTCGCTCGATTTATGCGGGCTTCTTGAAGAGGGATGGTCATTGACGAGAGAGTCGGGGAATTGGGGCTATATATAATGATGGGTGAGAGCAGCGTGTTTTCCTTATGTAAATTAGATGTCATATATACATGCATATACATTTTATGAGAGAAAATAAATTATAGTAAACTAGTGTGGTGGATTACGTCTGAAAGTTAAAATACCGTAGAGATTAAAAAATTGCGTCTGGAAATATAGCGGTGATAGATTAAGTAACTAAAATAAATCGGGCGAAACGTTGAGTATTCAGGTCCTTCCACCTCCATTTTATTTCATGTTGTCGGATTTAATCCAGCTCAACAATCATATATATATATATATATATATATATATATATATATATATATATATATATATATACATATACATATATATATATATATATATATATATATATATATATATATATATATAGCCCTGTTATATCTCATTTTCAAGCGTGTTTTTCGCCCTATTGTTATCTGTTGGAGTGGTTCTTGACCCATCACCTGTTTGTCTGATTGTCGAGAACAGATATTTTACTGGTACTTTTTATCCAATTCTCAAAGCACCCAATACAGCGAGAAGACCTATCCTCGTAATTCACGTATAAAGACAATGTATATGTTATTTGAACCATCCGTATGTTCATGAAGAAATACTTATCAGATTACATAAGCAAATTTATTTTTCTTGGTTTCAATATTTTTCTAACGTTTTATATTTCCATGCATAAACCATTTTTCCTGGTGGAAAACTCAAGTGCGTATTTTATTCTTTCACGTATCTATCGATCAAAACGACGCCAAGAAGATTTGGTTTGTATAATTTGTATTTCTCTCCCGCGGAAGATTGGATATATTTTGAACTGCTCAACATAGTTATTTTTTATAAGATGCTTTAGATTTGTTGGCGTGTTTAAAATTGGAAGATTTTTTTTCTTTTTTATCTAAAAAATAGGAAGAGAAACGTAAAATAATTTGCGTTAAATATCTCTCTCCATGTAAATCTCTCTCTCTCTCTCTCTCTCTCTCTATATATATATATATATATATATATATATATATATATATATATATATGTATATATATATATATATATATATATATATATATATATACTAGCAGGTGTGCCCGGCGTTGCTCGGGTGTTTGGAGGTGTATGCTGTGCAAAAAAAGCAAAAAAACAAAAAAAATGGTTAATTTTTTAAAACTTTGACCCCTATTATGACCCCTTCAAATTTATAGTTTCGGGCTCAAATCACTTTATTAAGTTAGATCCAGGTTCAAGGAACCTATATCTAAAATTTCAAGTGTCTAGACCCAAAATTGTCGGAGGAGTTTGGTAGAGTTCTTAAAGGTCAAATCGTTGAAATTTGACCCCTTAACAGCCAAATTTCTGGCTGACACCTGTCACATCGATTTTCCCAAATCTCAGTACCCGGTATTTCAAATTTCGAGTGTATAGACTAAAAATTGACAGAGTTATTGCGTAGGGAAATGTACACAGACAGACAGACACAAAGACACACAGACAGACAGAAAGACAGACACGTTTACTTTTATAGATATATAGATATACTAGCAGGGGTGCCCGGCGTTGCTCGGGTGTTTGGAGGTGTATGCTGTGCAAAAAAAGCAAAAAAACAAAAAAATGGTTAATTTTTTAAAACTTTGAACCCTATTATGACCCCTTAAAATTTATAGTTTCGGGCTCAAATCACTTTATTAAGTTAGATCCAGGTTCAAGGAACCTATATCTAAAATTTCAAGTGTCTAGACCCAAAATTGTCGGAGGAGTTTGGTAGAGTTCTTAAAGGTCAAATCGTTGAAATTTGACCCCTTAACAGCCAAATTTCTGGCTGACACCTGTCACATCGATTTTCCCAAATCTCAGTACCCGGTATTTCAAATTTCGAGTGTATAGACTAAAAATTGACAGAGTTATTGCGTAGGGAAATGTACAAAGACAGACAGACACACAGACACACAGACACACAGAAAGACAGACACGTTTACTTTTATAGATATATAGATATACTAGCAGGGGTGCCCGGCGTTGCTCGGGTGTTTGGAGATGTATGCTGTGCAAAAAAAGCAAAAAAACAAAAAAAATGGTTAATTTTTTAAAACTTTGACCCCTATTATGACCCCTTAAAATTTATAGTCTCGGGCTCAAATCACTTTATTAAGTTAGATCCAGGTTCAAGGAACCTATATCTAAAATTTCAAGTGTCTAGACCCAAAATTGTCGGAGGAGTTTGGTAGAGTTCTTAAAGGTCAAATCGTTGAAATTTGACCCCTTAACAGCCAAATTTCTGGCTGACACCCGTCACATCGATTTTCCCAAAATCTCAGTACCCGGTATTTCAAATTTCGAGTGTATAGACTAAAAATTGATAGAGTTATTGCGTAGGGAAATGTACACAGACAGACACACAGACACACAGACAGACACACAGACACGTTCACTTTTATATATATATATATATATATATATATATATATATATATAAGAGATAGCGAGAGTGAGTGAGAGAGAGAGAAATAAAAAGGAGCAAACCGAGTTGTGCGTTGATCAACGTTTCGTCTTCATTTCGAGACTTCCTCTGGATGAATGAGATAAAGAAAACAAAAACACAAGTACAAATATTTGAAAATGTTTCATGTGCAAAATGTGACGATGTCCTATTTCAGTACGGAAAAAGACGTTGGAAATTCAAAAAAGGAGAGGTTGCGTTGTTTAAGGGATGGAGATTTCTTAAAACTGTATATAGTCTTTAATATGTTTTCCAACGATATGAACACGGTTAATATTCTTTCTGAAAAAAATATATCTAATTTTTGTTATTAATTTATATAATAATGAAACTCAAATCAGCTTGCTTGGCCGTTTAAACCATCCATGCGTTTCTGGCTTCCGGTTTACACACATCGTCTGCTTACCTATTTCATGGCCGCTCTGTCTTAAGCCCGATATTAAAAGCCACTGTTGCTATTTATAGCTTACACAAGGTTAAGAAACTGATTTAAATATAAATATTCAATATGTAACTATACTCACATTAATAACCATATTTACTTCTTTTAATAGAACTTCCGTGAATTATATTTATTTCGGGCCTTCCTTAAAAATAGTTTCTCTTCAAGGAGAAGGGGAGGATAGAAACTTGGTTTTAGTAGTGCTTTTAATATGGCATCCTTTATTTTATGTAGTGCTTCCAATAGTAATCTGGAGGTTTCCTGGATAATTTCAATCTTGTCCGTAGCTGAAGACTTGATTTTCGCCAGGGCTCTTAAGGGTAATTTTTTATCGTGACACCATCACTAGATGGGTTGCCTACCACGGTTTAATAAGAGCCCCTATTCTCGAGACAAGGATAGACAGCGCCAGTTTCTCAACCTAGTAATTTACCTCGCGGTACATACAGCGCCTCGCCTCCTCAAATGATCACCCACCTGGTAATGGCCAGGCTCAATGTTTAACTTCATTGATATGGAGAGAACCGGTGTTCCAACGTGATCGTGCCGTATTATTGTGCAACTACTACTACTACTACTACTACTACTACTACTACTACTACTACTCCTGTTAAAAAAATAATGATAATAATAATAATAAAACATGTATTTAACAAAGAAATATTCACGAAGCTACGCTTAAATACAACAATAACAATCATTTGCCCAAAAGGAATACAAAAACAGGCATGATCAAGTGGGGAGGGTGGTGCACTGGGAATTGTGTAAACGACTGAATTTTGAGCGTACAGACAAATGGTACAAGCATAAACCTGCAACAGCACTCAAAAACGAGAACCACAAAATCCTATGGGACATGGACATACAGACGGGCAAACTCATCCAAGCAAGGAGACCAGATGTCGTAATAATTAACAAGAAAGAAAAATCCTGTCAAATCGTGAACTTTGCAGTCCCAGCTGATAACAGGGTGAGTATGAAAGAAAAGGAGAAACGAAGCAAATACACAGAGCTAGCCAGAGTGTTAAAAGGGATTTGGATGATGAAGAAAGTCCAAATAGTACCGATAATAGTAGGAGCACTAGAAAAAATCCCGAAAAACTTCGAAAAAAAAATGTCAGAAATTGGAATCAGAGGAATAACTGCAAAAGTACAACGACTAACGATGATGAAAACGACTGAAATATTAAGGAAAACCCTTGAATGCGGAGAATATTACAAGACAATCTAACGAATAAGCGTTACAGGGAATGAAGAACACCGAAACTGCATATTTACAAGTTCTACGCCCTCCATCATGCATTCCCCCCATTGTTTCATCACCGATCCCCCCACAAAATAATAATACCAAAGGGCCGAGAAGGGTCAATAAGGACTGAAAGACCGAGGAACGAGCGCCAACCAGACCTCGGCTGGACAAGCGCAAAGAGAACTGGGACCTTGGGGGGCTGACTGCCACTCAAATTCCAGTATAAACCAATGGCCACTACCAGCGAGAAATCAATGGTAAGCGGCTGTTGCGATGGTGCAAATTCATTTGCAAATGCTATCGAAGAAGGAGGAGAGGACTGGACGTCTGGGGAGACTTGTTGTCACTCAGCTTCCAGAGAACACCACAGGTTTCCAATCAGATCGTTTGTTGGCATGTATGAAAGCTCCATGTGAGCCGCCAATAATAATAATAATAATAATAATAATAATAATAATAACAATAACAATAACAATAATAATGATAATAATAATAATAATAATAATCCTAAAAATGCATTTTTACGATGAAATATTCGCTACACTACATATACATGCGAGTTTAATCCTTCAAAAAGAATTAATTTATCGCTTTTTTTACGAGGGGCGTGAAATAAGTAATGCCCCTAATCCACTTCCTATAGAGTAGGTCAACGAAACTTGGCACAGTTATTAGTCTTTCTCTACATAGGAACCACTCAGATTATGCATTTCTCCCATCGTTTGATGCAGCTCTGGAGACCGTTTTGTAGAACACCCCAGGTTGGTCATACTACCACGACGTGACTTCAGAAATCAAGGCTGCATCATCTAGGAAACGCTTTCCTTTCAAAAACAACTTCATGGCTGAGAAGACGCGAAAGTCAGAGGGTGCAAGGTCAGGAGAGTAGGGGGATGGTGAGAGTTTCATAACCACACACCCGTGCTTCTGATCTAGCGACATGCGAGCTGTGGACCGGAGTGTTGTCCTGCAGGAGGAGGGTACCTTTGCTGATCTTGCCCCACCTCTTGATTTTGATAGCTTCCCTTAATTTCCTCCAATGTGGAGCATAATAGGTTCCTGTAATTGGGGTACCTTTGCCAGGAAATACGTCATCACTACTCTGTCCTGGTCCCAGAAGACTGTGAGCATGACCTTGCCAGCGGAGGGCTGCACCCTTGCCTACTTTGGAGGTGGTGAGTTCAAGTGCTTCTACTGCATTGACTGGGCTTTGGTTTCTGGATCATAGTGATGGACCCAGGTTTCATCCTGTGTAACCAGTCTTTTGAAAAACTTTAACTCATCTTCTTGGCACATCTCCAAATTCATCGCCAAGCACTCAACGCGTTCTCGCTTTTGGAATGGTGTAGCAACCTGGGAATCCATCTAGTAAACACCTTATGCATATGCAAATGATCATGGATGATAGTTTCCACAGACTCTGTACAAATCTTTACATCTTGGGCTATTTGGCGAATAGTAATGCGCCGATCTTCCAAAATGGCAGCCTTAACTTGACAGGTAGATACCTCATCAATGGCAGAAGGGGGGACCAGGTCTGGGAGCTGTTTCCACAGACTTCCGGACATGTTTGAATTCACTATGCCAGGGTTTTACAAAGTCATATGATGGGGCATGTTTAATGGGGCATGTGATAACACCGTAAGTTTCTTTTATTTCATCAAAAGTCTCCTGTGGTGTGCGCCCTTTCAAATACAAAAACCGAATCACTGCTCGACATTCATCAGGCTCCATTTCACACCTGACTCAGTTCAAACACCTGTAAAATATAAACCACAATTAGTTCAGAGCTATAATTTGCCACATAACTTCTAGAGATATAAATCATTGCACAAGTAAAATTTCAGCTAGATCAGACAACTAAACAGGGGCATTACTGATTGCACGCCCCTCGTATATTCCGAAAAAAAATAGAAACATTTATTGTTTCGATCAAGAATGTCCATCAGATAGCAGTGAAGAACAATATCGTATTAGATTGTAATTCCATGGAACACTTCACATCGGTGTCAGAGTTGCAGTAAGCAATTAGTAGTATGTTAAGAAATGTATAATTTCTAAAAACATGCGTTTATCCTTATTGGATAGCGGAACGAATTTGATAAAGTTTCGCAATAAAAATGAAAAACTGATTTAACTTAACTATATAGATTTAAATAGAAATTGAATCTTTTTACTAATTCCTACGTTTATCATGTATACGGTTGTCTCTCATTAAAATAGTTTTTATCAATATATATATATATATATATATATATATATATGCTAAACTACCCGTGACCCGTTGGGTCAGTGTGTTATATTAGCTATGGAATTAATGTGTGAGCGTGACACTTGTGACGTAAAGAAAATAGTTTTTTGTGACATAACAGAAACATTTCTATGAAAGTATATTAAAATCAAAAAAGAATATAGATAGATTTCTATGAGTCGTTATGTTTATAATTGTTTCTTTTTTTAAAAAAAACTTACAACCATTGAATTATATGTGGTTTGCCATACTTATAGGTAAGTGTGCACTAAACAGATATCATAATACTTAAAGATAAATTAAAATTTTGATATATCTTTTAATTTAAACGCAAAAAAAACAATTAGGACGCTGAAAACGTGCACAATAAAACAATACGTTTTATTTTCACGTTGATTATTTATTTGTAATGCAAATTAGAAAAAACATATTTTCGGGGTTATTTATTTATGTTTGTAGTGTAGAAGAAAATGTATGAATGTTTTTAAGAAAGGTGTATTAAAAAATGGAGAACATATATTTTTTAAATGAAGGCGGTGGGTGAATCGCCGTTGTAAAATGCTCTTATGGTTGTAAACGGGTTAAAATAGATTTATTTATAAGAAAATTGTGTTAAAATAACTAAAACATAATACGGAAATGAACGATGTAAAAAATGCAGAAAGTATTAACAATTTTTTTATTAGATAATTTAAACGCGGAAAAAAACAATTGGGACGCTGAAAACGTACACAGTAACACAATATGTTTTATCGTCGCGTTGATTATTTGTTTATGTAAGCATGTGCAACTGGAAGTTGGAAACTGTGTGTATGCTTACAACACCCGTTACAAGGTCATTTAAGTTTTATAATTATATAGATATATAAAGAGAAAGAGAGCGAAACAGACATGGTAATATTACTATCTTTTGATTGCTTTCTATAATAGTTTTACCTTTCCTAATCGACACTGTGTACCTAATCATACAACGTCAAATTACAGGACAGTTATATATAATACGACAGAGTAATAAACAAATTACTTTTGTTAAAAAGAATAAAAACGTATTGGTTGTATATGAGAAATTTGAAAACTTTGAAGTGTCGGATATAATGATAGTCATTTTGTATTTACTTTTTTTGTAAGTCCAATATTTTGTTAATAAATAGCTTTTCAGAGTAGGAAGTCTGGTCCGTGATTTTTTTCTTTTTTCCTTTTGTTCATTTTGGTGCTATGGTGGAGGCAAGGCCTCGGAGTAGAAGAGAAGAGATGTTTACGTGCTATTCCGATTTGTCAACGTTTGTTTTGCTCCAGTTTTGAGCGTATTAGTTGTATTATATAATGTCCTGGGCCGTTCCAAAAGTAATTCGTCCGTTTTTTTTTAACTACAACTGTTGAAGAGCTACTAAGTCCGTAATAATCCCTTTAACACGAGTGCCTTTTTCTGATCCAGACTTTATTTTTCTACAAAGTCACCACTATTCTCAGTGCACTTTTGCTGGAAATCTAATGATGTATCTCCTCGTCTGGCCCATGTCTATGTCAGGGGTTTCCTTTTGGCGTCTCATATCGTCAGTATATCCAACAGTAAGGTGAAACTTACAGGTCTTGAATTAATAATTTCCATCATCATAATAATGCAATTTGCAATTCCTTTCTAATCCGGGCGGACTGAAAAAAAATGGAGGCATTACTTTTCTAACGCCCTTCGTATCATTTCAGAAAATCGTTAAACTTCCAAATGAGCAGAAAATGCAGAACGACACTTGTAAGATTTGGGTCGTTTAGTTCAAATTATTAAATCCAGCAAGGATGGTTTTGTTTCTTTTTTCGATGTTGGACGTTGAATAATCTCATATATGAAATGATGTTCAGTTCTGATCGACAACTGGTGACCCCGATGTGATCTTGACTCGATGTGCATCCGATTGAATGATATCTGTTATGCGCTGTAACATGTTTAAATTAAATACTGGCAAGGTTATCGGCGTTGCCCGGAATCATAGACAACAGAGTAAAAAAGTGTATGTGACATCCATTTTATCAACAACCGTTCCCCCTGATGTATTTCTGTCAATATCTATCTTTTCACATCTTCTATGCCTAATTCGCTCTGTATCTTTCTGTACACTCTCCTCTTCTCTTTCTACATATCTTTAGTCTCACTTCCCCTCCTCTAATTTCTCTTTCTCTCATTCCTCACGCTCTCTCTCCCTCTCTCCCTCTCTTCCTCTCTCTCCCTCTCTTTGCTTTTCAAGCCCTCTCTTTTTGTTTCCTATCATTCTAAATTCTCGTTCACATTTCCTTTATCTTCATGAATCTCTATGTTGTTGTCTCTAGCAACTAGTAAAGCAGGTGTTTTACGGATTACTACATAATAATATTTAAATTGGCTGTAAACAGAAAACTCCTAATGCGACGTTATCGTGACGTCACATCAACCGATTGGATGGAGATAACTTTTGTTAGTGGTACCGAGGCTCAGAGAACGAAAACCGATTGCTGGATTTGCCCGGTTGGTAACATTTGGTCTATTAAACTTAGCGACCGTTGGATTGCAAGAACTTTATAGTAGTCCCAGCTCGAACTCGAGCTTTGGCACAGCCTTACGAGAGAGGTTGCAGCTTAGATAGATTATGTCTACTCCGACAACTAGATTCTTGTATACTGAATGGACCAGGATTTGTACTGTGAGATTACTATCCGAATTTTATACAGTGTGTCTAAACAGTCACTAAATGGTTGAAGGTCTTTGTCATTTAATCATAAATGGTTGTTTTTTTTCTTTATTTCAGATATTTTACAGAAAATATTTCGGAAATTAATTATGAATAAGTATAGTATTAAATGAGGTTCGCAAGTTGTGAAATTGTTTTACCAAAATTAGAGCTCAATTGTTTTGACTCAAATTGTTTTAAAATTGTTTTACCAAAATCAGGGCTCAATTGTTTTGACTCAAATTGTTTTCAAATTGTTTTACCAAAATCAGGGCTCAATTGTTTTGACTCAAATTGTTTTTAAATTGTTTTACCAAAATCAGGGCTCAATTTCTTTTGACTTAAATTGTTTTAAAATGGTTTTACCACCATCAGGGCTCAATTGTTTTGACTCAAATTGTTTTAAAATTGTTTTAGAAAAATCAGGGATCAATTGTTTTGTCTCAAATTTTTTTAAATTGTTTTACCAAAATCAGGGCTCAATTGTTTTGACTCAAATTGTTTTAAAATTGTTTTACCGAAATCAGGGCTCAAATGTTTTGACTCAAATTGTTTTAAAATTGCTTTACCGAAATCAGGGCTCAATTGTTTTGACTCAAATTGTTTTAAAATTGTTTTACCAAAATCAGGGCTCAATTGTTTTACTCAAATTGTTTTAAAATTGTTTTACCAAAATCAGGGCTCAATTGTTTGGACTCTAATTGTTTTAAAATTGTTTTACCAAAATCAGGGCTCAATTGTTTTGACTCAAATTGTTTTAAAATTGTTTTACCGAAATCAGGGCTCAATTGTTTTGACTCAAATTGTTTTAAAATTGTTTTACCGAAATCAGGGCTCAATTGTTTTGACTCAAATTGTTTTAACATTGTTTTACCAAAATCAGGGCTCAATTGTTTTGACTTAAATTGTTTTAAAATTGTTTTACCAAAATCAGGGCTCAATTGTTTTGACTCAAATAGCTTATCGACGGCATTATTTATGTAAGAGATTACCCACGTCACAATACAATTCCAAACATTGTTTCTTGTGGAGATATATTGATGAAAGAGTCTATCTTACAAAACTGCAACCCCTGCAAGAATTGAAGGAAACCACCAGGATCGAAATAATGGAGTTAAATCGAAATCTGTCATAATTAATGGTTTTGGAAGAGCACAAATATTCGAGGCTGAAAATAGGCAAAATTGAAAAGACATTATTTTTCATACATAAAGAATGTTTGAATTTTGCATGTAGGTTTTATTGTGTTGAAATTATAGAAAGATATCATCACAAATAAACAATCTATTTAAGTGATTTTTTTTAACACTCTGGATATAAAATCGTTGGATTTGATCCTGGGATCGCCCTACGTATTGTATTATTCAAGGTTGTTATTGGTGACATCATAACCAATGTATATTATAATAGGAGTTTTTTTCCCAATGCAATGTGGAAAAAAGAATACATCAGTTTTATGGGTGTGACTTGTGTAGTCTCTTACTTTTAACTAGGCACACAGAAACAGACAAATTTACTTTATAAAGAAGACTAAAGAGTGCATAATAATTCATTTATCATCAACTAGCAGGGATACCCGACCTTGCATGGGATTGAGTGGTGATCAACGAATGTTTCACAGTCCCATATTTTTATGTCATTGGAATCGGTGAAATCGCCATTTTTTTTCAATCGACTCGATTGATTGCCTACTCTAATTCGGAACCCACCACACTTAATCGGAACGAAGCTACACGTGCCTCTCTGCAGTGACTTAGTCGAGCACACGCTGTAATCTACATTGCACTGTAGAGAACCTATTATTGATTTCATAAAATGTATAAAACTATGTTTATATATAACAATTTAAATTGAGGCCTAAAATGTAAAAGTTAAGTCAAGTGTGTTCTAAACAGAAACATTCGTTTTGAACGCATCCCTGTCATATAAAAGAAGCTACTATTGATTTTATATATCTGACCTATCGAATATAAAGGAACTTAACAGAGTAGTTTGGTAGGGAAATGGACACACAGACACACATACATAAACTATTTCACTTTTATATATATATATATATATATATATATATATTGCTACATTTTTAGTAAAAAAATGTAATTAATTATTCTTTTATCGAAATCGAAAGAAAATAGGAGTTTGTTTTTGTTTTATTTTCATCAATTGTATTGTCGTCTGCGTTCAGTCAGAAAAAAAAAAACAAGAAAACAATCACAACGAGAGAGGATATGAAGAGATATATAGAGAATGGTCAAAAAAAAGAAAAAGAAAAGAAAGAATAGCTAACGAGCGCTGACAGTAGAGGAGAAAGAAAGAAAAAAAGAAAGAAAGAAACCAGCTAGCGAACGCTGGCAGGCTGAATAGAGAGGGGGAGGTGAATATATATATATAGAGAGAGGGGGCGTTTTAAACTTCACGCTTAGGAAGGACATAAGAGAGAGTCTGCTCCCCCTGCTTAGGGAAGCAGCCGACAACAGCGACACTGGGAAAAGATATGATTAGCAGTAATACTGCGGTGGATAAAAGATGAGGAAGTGCTCTTAATAAACATTGGAAGAGGAGTCTATTTGATATATTTGGAGCCAGTTTTTTTTTTCGAAGGAAATCGAAGAAGAAGAAGAAGAACGAAGTAAAGTCGCTAAGACACTGAGTGAAGCAAAATCTCTCTCTCTCTCTCTCTCTCTCTATCTATCTCTCCCTTACTCTCTCTTTGTTTGAACTGAGCAGACGATAATAACCAGTATGAAAATGTAGTATTGCGATCTAGCATTTTTCTTGAACATTCTCTCTCAATCAAGACAATTTATTTTCTTTTATGCTTTACTTCTTTAAATTATCAAAATAATTGCATTTGTATTTATTAAATTGTGTGTTGTTATGAATAAATTTACATTCATAATTCCCATCGGCATTTTGTTTGTTATTTCAGTTGTGTTTTTCTGTCGTATGTTTTACCGTTGTCTCTGAAGAAGTTGTATAATCTCTTCTCGTATTTATTTATTTACGTTTTAATCCCGGAAGAAATATTTTTTTTATTATCGTTGCGATCATATCTCTACAGTTCCCTGTGGAGATAGCCGAGTCGTAACAATATATATATATATATATATATATATATATATATATATATATATATATGTATATATATATATATATATATATATATATATATATATATATATATATATATATATATATATATATATACCAATCGGTACGGACCCGACTATAAAAGATCATATTAATAAACGTGGATTTATAAGATCAAAGAATCCAACCTTGATCGCCCGTCGCGGCCCGTGGCGCAGTTGATAGAGACGTTAAATCTCTACAGTTCCAGATGAACATTGTCTGAAGATAGCGGTTTCAATCCCACCCTAAGCGTGCCAGAGGTTAATTGGTCAAAAATGTGGTGAGACGACAACAACTATGGATGGCAGTGATGGTTGAGAATGCAGTTAGGAGATTCGAAGTTCCTATTCGTCGCGGTTACCACCTGACGAAGGCCAGAGGAATAGTTGGCCGAAACGTTGTGAATAAACAAAACCAATAAAAAATCAAAAACAACAACTAATAAAAGATGAAAATAATAGTCCGAAATAAAAATAAATTAATATATAATGCTCATCTAAAAAATGAATTCCAATTAAGAAATAATATATATATTAACCAATGTTAATGAAAATTTCAGTATTTATCAAATAATGATCGCGGGATTATTTTTTATTTAAATTTTAGTGTTTTTTTAAACAAAAATACCTTTACTAAATTTATGCTTTTCAGTAGTAAATAAAAAACGCAAGAATTTATTTTAGCTTTTTTATATAAAGGATCGTAATTTGTAACAATAATAAAAAATACTTTTTACAGGAACAGTACGAAAAAAGCCCCTAAAGTTCGTATTAATGAATTCGATATAACTCGAAGAAAAATGAATTTCTCGAACTATCCATATTATCATTGAATTAAGCATTTGTCGGCAAATCTACAAAAAATTATGATAAATCGGCTTTCAAAACTAGCCCCCTCCTATTCTTCATTTATTTTTCCCCGTACCTAAAAAATGGATATTAGCAGCCAATCGACCATTGTGGATCATCTTTTTACTATTTAGGAAATTAAAGATTCAATTAGATTTCTATTTCAGACACCTAAAATAATTTATTGTGAAATGAGTTTAGGAATTTATATCCAAACCTAAATATTATTTTTACTTAAAATAAAAATTACATTAATACACTAAGGTTGGTAAAATAGTGCATAGAATGCTCTGCTTTACGGTTGTTGTAAAAATGGAATGGAAATTTAAATTACCTTCCCTTTTCAGTTCGGTACATTTTTACATTACGTCAAACGCATCGTTCACATTGGATATGTCAACTTTTATAGGTTTTCGGATAATCTGGCAAGATTAGGGGTCTCTATTCCGAAAGTCTTTCTTAACATGCGTGGATTGGAGTGTGTACTCGTTGGAAAGGTACGCGCCAACCTATAAATGTCGACATTTCCAATTTGAACACTAAGTTGGACTTGGTAAAAAATCACAAAACGGTATAACAAACTGACTTTTTTTTTCGTTTAAAAATAGAATTATTTCCCTTTCGTTAATAACTTTGTTTTTTTTTACAATATTTTGTGTTGTATATATATAAAGTACAATTGTTGAATGTTATTCTTTTGATTATATTCGTTTCGGGGGGGGGCAATTTAAAACGATTAAAACGGAGCGAAATTTAAGTTTCTATTCCATTTTTACAACAACTGTAAAACAGCGCATCCTCAGCAAGTTTTATCGTAACTTATAAACATCTAGATCTACTTACATTATATTAAAACCGAGCGACCCATAACAATCTGGTAGCTGAGTGTCAAATCTGCTTAATATATTGGGGAAAAAAGGAAAAATAGAACCTCTCCCAAACATACTGGCAATGATTTGGTTTCGTCGTTCCCTTGAATGTTTTCAATAAGGGGGATTGATTTACTAGGATTTGTATTAGAAGCTAAGCACTTCTTACAATTATTTAATTGTTGAATTTGCATTTTGGTTGAATTTGTCAGTTTGCTATCGCTGATAGCCCACTCAAAAAATTGAACAAAGGACGAAATTAAAAAGAATGGTGCTTGACCCGCCCCCCGGATTCCAATTATGGCTAGGGTTCGATCGGCAATCACCGAAGTCAACCGAACGCTGTTTAAATGGTGAAACACTAAATCAACATTTTATTTATTTTCGTGTATAATTAATTAATGATGGGAGTATTTTCTGTTTATTTTTTTAACATCTGTTGACAAAAAAATAATTTGTAGATGCTCTTGAAAAAAATCAAACTTTTCTCCACCTAACTATTTACAGCATTCATATAAATCATTCATCTGTTCTTATTATAATAAAAATTTCGTTTTCAAAAAGAAACGTTTACTGCCAAACTTCTTTTTAAAAATAGTGCAAGTTTTCGTGAAAAAAAAACCCAAAAAAACTTTCACCTAACAATTTATGGTAAAAAAGTAGTCTTGGGGAGGGGGAACAACTTTTATTGATAAAAATATTTGAAAAACTAATAAAAATAAATAAACAATACAAAATGCAACTTTCCTTGGGGAAGGTGTTCCATTTTAATAAACTAAGCCACAGAAACGCGTGGCCGAGTACAGTTTTATATATATATATATATATATATATATATATATATATATATATATATATATATATATATATATATATATATATATATATAATCGGAGATTTTTGTTGTATCGGAATCGGTATTGGTATCGGAATCGGAAAAGTTTGAGCATATTTTCTAATGCTCAAACCGATTCCTTAAATTATCTTTAGTTTTAATTTGATTTTGGTTTAAGAAACATCTTCCACTGCTTGTATAATAATAATATAATAAATTAGTATTGATTTAAACTTCTAGTAAGACTAAAATCTCGAGATCATCACCATCACAAGTGTGTTTTTTACGCTTGATAAAATATAAGCACATTCAAGATGTGTTTTTACGGTAATCGGAAAAAAATTACAATTTTTTAGTTAAATATTTAGGGATTTATAAAGAATCAGAATCGGAAATTGTATTGGAATCGGGAATTTAGTATGAAATCGGGAAAATACTGGAATCCTCCTACCACTGATATATATATATATATATATATATATATATATATATATATATATGTATATAATTATTTACTATAATAATTATTAAATACCTTGAGACACTAGTGTTTCATCGTTTCGGGAATCATCAGTGCAGTGTGCAACGATTAACACCAGTGGACAGATTCGAAACCGACGACAGAAACCGTCCCCGGCTTCATTAGCAAGGACCTAATCAATTCGGCTTCCGTTAACCACAAGAAATGCTGTTGAATTTTAAACATTTATTATTTAAATGATTTTTTAACGTCGGTCACAGTGATCTTATCATTATATAATAATCTGCGCATAGGAGCTAAATTGGCCGACTTTTAATTCAACTGAGAGTGCTCAATGATAAGAAAATAATTTCTTAAATTTTTATTTACTATAATAATTATTAAATACATACAGACACTAGTGTTTTATCCTTTCGGGTATTATCATTGCAAAATGTTACGATTAACATCAGTCCATATATTCGAACCCGAAATATATATATATATATATATATATATATATATATATATATATATATATATATATATATATATATATATATATATACGGTCATATTTGAGTATGGTTTTATATATCCTAAGAATTGTTGCTTTGATGAAATATTAATAAGATTGCTAATATGTTTCCCGCCTAAACGCACTAATTCGTCTCAGAGCTCATAAATGTCGTAGCGAGGCCCATAATAATCGTCGTAGCGTTTAGTCCGCCGGCAAGAATGGGCGACTAACGAAACCAAACAAAACAACAAACGCTAGTGAAACAGAGATATTGAATGAAGTCGCACCACCCATCCAAATTGGATATAAATATCACTTAACAAACAAAAATAGCGGAAAGATACCAGAAAATAAAAATGAAGAAAAGATTACGTCTGTTTATAATTGTTTAAAAAACAAAGCAGTTAAGTGGAAAGAATATATCGTATAAAAAACACGGTTTAGTTCTGACGATAAAAAAACACGCATTAAGTGTAGTAGAAATAATATATCTATCTTTCTCTCTCTCTCTCTCTCTCTTTCTTTCTCTCTCTCTCTCTCTCTCTCTCTCTCTCTATATATATATATATATATATATATAGGACCATATGTATATGTATAAATATCTCGATTTTTTTCATTTTTATTTCCCTGTATAAGTATGTATATATGTATGCATACATGTATGTATATATATGTGTGGACATATATATATATATATATATATATATATATATATATATACATATATGCGTATAGACATGTATGACTATATGTATATATTTTTATGTGTGCTTATATATATGTATGCGGATATGTGTATGCATGTAGCTACAAGTGTATGCTTGTATATATGTGTGTATATATTTGTATATTTATTCATATAAAAAATATATGCATACATTTGTGTATGTATTTATATATATATATATATATATATATATATATATATATAGAAAGAGAGAGAGTGAGAGAGAGACACTAGTATAGATATAGATATTATTATATTGTCTCAACATCCGTGTTCTTATGATCAAATTCTGATCGCCCATATTTATCTTTCCTAAGTTACAACATTAATATCCTCCCAAGTCAAATAGGGTTTTTACTCTTGACTTAGGTTAGGTCAAAAGTTGAGAAAGCGAAATATTTACAAACATTTTACAAGATAGCCGATATTAAAACTTTGATCTTTTGACAGAAATCAAGGCTTTTAATATATATATATATATATATATATATATAATATCAGCAAATGATTTAGGGATGTTAGTACGTATTGTTTTATGAGTGAGCAATCGTTTAGCAAAGCTGGAAGACCACTCGAGAATAAGGGTCCATGGCTGTCAGGAGTTTGATGAGACAATACGATTACAATTGGTAACGTGGAAATTCTGTAGAATTTAATTATTTAAATGGACAACTCAACAAGTAATTGTTTACATTGGACTTGAAAACGAATATTGTTTACTGAAACTGAAACGCAGATACGTTGTATAGAGTGTGGGAGAATTTGTTTTGTTTTTTTACACAATGGTCACCACTTATCAAGGCCCGGAAGGAACTCAGGGATAAGGGTTGTTGCAAGTACATTACGTTAGTGTGGAGATTTGATGGAGTGTTTACTTAAGGGAGCGGTTTATTAGGAATTTGTTAACGTTGGACTTGAACACATCCAAGTTGTAGTAAGGTGGGAAGCAAGCAGACGCAACAGAGTTGATAGTACTTGTCGCCAAACGGGGTTTTCCTTGTGAATTTTTCCAGAGGGTGAGAGATTAAGGTGAAGCAACTTGCATAGGTATAAAATTAAGGCAGAGATGTATTCGAAACGTATTCTTCGCAAAAAAGGGTTTATAAGGAGGAGAAAAGCGACATTGGCTAGTAGATTTCGAAGCAAGTGTACAACTCTGGGCAGAAAAAAATGCTATAAGAACTTCCTGCCAATATGTGACAGAAGTACTTTATATTCTGATATATTTCGCACTAATATCGCCAGAGGATTGAGTCGGGGTGAGTCATCTTTGCAAGCGGTATAACAGTGCAACACTTTCTCCAACAACCTTAGCATCAGATATCATGTAAGTCTCCTTAATTTCAATTTCAGGTCTAGATTAGAGAGCACTCCCAATACTAACACATACTCAATGACGTCATGCATTGCGGTGGTTTTTAATGTTACATATTATATGAGCGTATCTCGACTGTCTCTCAGTGGGCAGGGGAGGTGGTGGCGACTAAGCGCCTTAAAAAACAAATGCTATTAAATATAAGTTTTTTTTTTAATTTAAATTATTTTTTAATTCCAGAGGAGTTTCCCATGGGTAACTAACCTGTATAAGTCTTGAAAATGAAAAATAATTTTCGGTGGGTAGCTGATCCGTAAAAGTCCTAGAAATGAAAAGTGTTTTCGGTTGGTAGCTGATCTATATAAACCTGGGACTTATTTTAGGCAAAGAGCAAGGATTTTTATCGTGGGAGAATTCTAAAATGCTTTTCTAGAACAATTCAAGTTTCTAATTGATTGCTAGCAGAATGTGGATCCATTTTATTGATCAGTTTCTATCGCCAGTGTCTTTAATATAACATTCAAAATTTCCTAAGTTATACATCCATTATGTATAAAAATACTGCGACCTAAATAATAATGCATTCGTTTTTACAGCATTTTTTTTTAACATTCATTTACCCGGGATCTATATTTCCTTTGCTAAGTCCTATTTTCATATCCAAATTGTGACGCGATGCCGGATAATCCGCCTTAACCAATCCTTTTTAATAAAGAAACTTCGTTGGTTACGCCAAATTGCGCGTCGCAACTTAAGTTATTTCATCCACATAGCAATAACTTCAGAACTAATCTGAGCTTGGCGAATGTTCCGGGAAAGCCTGCTAAGATGTGGTTACACACCATTAATTACCACATTGAAACTAGCTCCAGGCCCAAAATCTACAATGTTCGCCGCATGTTCCAAAATTAGTTGCCTACCAATAGTGTAGCGGTTGTGGTCTGCGATCCTTCAGGATGTTGTACTTACCACGGAAGAAGGCGGCTAAACCTATCCGACGGCGTAACCAAATATCTCATGAAGTTTATGTTCCAGGGTTTATCCCTGTAGGGAATTGTCAGGCTAAAACGCATGAAATTAATGTTACAGCGTGTTTTCATATATCTGCACGTGGTGTTTAATTATAATTAGCTAACGGCTAGAGTCGGTGTTATACTCGACATTGTGTTAATGTTTACAGTAGTCAACGGTTGGGATTCTTTTTCGGAAAATCGTTCAGTCCAATCTTAATTATTCTTCTGTTGTTTTTTTTTCTTTTTATAAAGAGGTGATAAATCAGTTGTTTTTTTTTGTTTTTGTTTTTTTTGCAAGTGTGTCGATTTAATTGATTTCCTGTTTTAACAAGTGCGTGCTGTTTTTTTTTCTTATCACGCGACCGGAAATGACCGTCTAAGCCGGAAAAAATAATTATATTCAATTACACACTCATAGTCAGTGTAGTATAAAGCTATCATTCCTTCGAGCAATGACAATCATATTAACAGCACAACTGATAGCCTGCTTGTTCCAGGTTTGGATCTAGTTCATGGAGAAGAAAATTGATCGTGTACCCACCAGAATGCTAAGGGTCATGTTTTTGGCATCTCTTAGAGTCAGCATTCTACAAAGCGGCAACTGTAAAAACACTTTTTCCTGATCCTAACGCTTACCGGCCCTGTCGGTGGGGCATTAGAATACGCCGACTGCCCCCCCTGTAGAGCGTAAAAGTCCCTCAATGGGGTTCCTGAATATGACCTTAAACTATATCCAGTGGTGAGGCCCCAGCTTGTGGGCTGTGAGGAGTGTGGAGCCACCCTTTAATTACCATTGCTCCCATGTCCACTCTGACCCGGAGTGGTAGTACCTGTTAGGGTCCCAACTATGGGTTAAATAGAAACCGACGTGAAAACAACAAATATATTCTATTAAAAACAATTTTCTTCAAAATCTTTGGATTCGGCATTAAATAACCCGAAAAGGCTTGATATGCCTTAAAACAAAAACAACCAACCAACCTAACGCTTACTATCATGCATTTCCTATATCATGACTTGTGACGTTCATGCTTAAGTTATACGCGAAAATGACTTCGTGAATAAACTCATACATGAAAATTTTAAGAAGATCCAACGCAAAGACACAGGTTCCAAGAAGGAAAATGACAAGAATTGCGACAATCAAATAAATGGCAGCACAAAGAAAAAATATACAATAGTGTAGCAATATATAATAATGTCTTTGATTTCGGAACAATTCATTTAAAAATGTTAACGTCGAAATGTTTTATTTGACTAATATTAGAATGATCATTAACCATCATCGCTTTGCATTTCGAACGATCTCACAGGTGCCATAATTCGGAGTGATAAGCTAGCTTTACATGTACAAAACAATTGTATGATCGCGTCATCTTTATAAGCGATAAAATAGCACCATAACTAGAGTGCATCGAATAGGTTTAACATATAGTATAACCTGTGATATAATATGATATAATATATGATATAACGTGTGATATAATGTGATATAATCATATAATATATAACGTGTGATATAATATGATATAATAATAACATAACATATAACGTGTGATATAATATGATATAATAATAACATAATATATAACGTGTGATATAATATGATATAATAATAACATGATATATAACGTGTGATATAATATGATATAATAATAACATAACATATAACGTGTGATATAATATGATATAATAATAACATAATATATAACGTGTGATATAATATGATATAATAATAACATAACATATAACGTGTGATATAATATGATATAATAATAACATAACATATAACGTGTGATATAATATGATATAATAATAACATGATATATAAAGTGTGATATAATATGATATAATAATAATATGATATATAACGTGTGATATAACATGATATAATATAATATATGTGCGTGAAAACTGATAAGGTACGTAAAAAAATAAATGTCTGAATGCATTATTATAAAAACAACTATTGTGCATCAGTACATAAATTAACTATATTTGTGAAATCTATATGCGTTGGTGTCTAATAGTTACTTATATACTGTTTAGATATGGCTTGAGTAACTTGAGCTGCGACTTTAAAAACATGCTTTTCTGAGTGACGTCACTATCCAATGAGGGAAGTCTTCATCTGTTAAATATCCAAACAGCTATTTCTGTTTTAAATTGATCGGTAATATATAACAATCATTTGCATCATTGTTGTAACTTGCAAGACCTTGCAAGCTATGCCGGTTGTTTATTAGAGAAAAGACAACGCAGTGTCGCATGGTACGACCCCCCCCAACACATCCGTATATGGTAGGGCCAGTTTTGTAATCCCATCAGGCCACAGCAGCTTTTGATCGTCCCATTCCTACTCTCAGCAACTCAATATTTTCTGCTAAGCAGTAACCAGAAAGAGTGAATACTAATGGCAGTCGAAGGGCTTATTCAATTATTATTTGGTCTAGAGCTGTAGTTTTGTCTCTTCGAATTTATGATAGCAGTATTATTTAAGAAGCTTCTATTTGTCTCACATCCACAGGGATGACTTCATTTATTAGTGATAGCTTTTGGAATCTCTACTAAATTATCAAGCGGTGCAATATAAGCTCCTATTCTCTCCACATTCACACAGGTTTAGGTCAGTTTTGTAGGCCATATAATGGTTTCTCTTTTGATCGTCATATTCTCATTTCCCGTGGTTGAGGCTGTTCACCTGAAAATAGGATGTTGTAAATACACCCTGTCTGCAGTATAAACAACTATTTTAACTTGCACTCTTTCGAAATATAAATAACGGAAGGAAGCCAAATAAACGCTCCCAAGACAACTTGAAGATTTTCCTCAAATCATTCTATTTGTTATTCCAACTTCCAACAAATGTGTTTATGCACTGCAAACCACAAAGGATCATTTGCTGAATATGGACATATTGAAGAAAGTTAGAAGACATGTATTATTAGAAAATACAAAGCAGTCAGCAGCTCTGCTACAAAATCGTCCCACAGGTGCCATAATTCGGAGTGATGAGCTGGCTTTACATGTACAAAACAATTGTATGACCGCGTCATCTTTATAAGTGATAAAATAGCACCATAACAAGAGTGCATCGAATAGGTTTAACATATAGTATAACCTGTGATATGATATAATATAATATATGATATAACGTGTGATATAATATGATATAATATAATATATGATATAACGTGTGATATAATGTGATATAATAAAAATATAATATATAACGTGTGATATAATATGATATAATATAATATATGATATAACGTGTGATATAATGTGATATAATAATAATATAATATATAACGTGTGATATAATATGGTATAATAATAATATAATATATAACGTGTGATATAATGTGATATAATAATAATATAATATATAACGTGTGATATAATATGGTATAATAATAATATAATATATAACGTGTGATATAATATGATATAATAACCCTTTCATACATAAGGCAGTGCAGAGCAAAGAAAATTAGTTTGAACTCAGCTTTTGGAGTCTGATCTCGGAGGAAGACTGTCCACCACCTTACAGACCAGTCCGTTCAAGAAAGTACTCGTCATTTCACCAATTGATAAGCAAGAAATCGGTTGCTGCAAACAAGACTAAATGCCCCGTTCATCGACTATCGTAACTACCAGAAAAACAAAGTTGTAATCGATATTTTCATTCTTCTTATTTTTAATTCTCTTGTGAAATACTGTACATAATTATTTTTGTTTTTATTTTCTTGTGAATAATTAATTTCATACAAAAACTACAACCAGGGTTAGCGTCGATTATTTTATTATTATTATTATTATTAGTAGTAGTAGTAGTAGTAGTAGTAATAATAATAGTAGTAGTAGTAGTAGTAGTAGTAGTAGTAGTAGTAGTATTTGCACGTGAATTTAAGGAAGAAAACAATCTTTTTCAGCGGAAGAGAAAACATCATAAACTGCTGCATCCAGCGTCATATCAATCATGCGACTGAGACTGCGTTGCGGGAAGTTTTGTGAATCTTCGAGACGAACCACCTAGGACTACGCTTGTAATTGTGTGGACACTACGGTCTCCTTCGTGTTTCATCTTAACCGAAGGAGGTCGTGTTTTTGCACAACGTTATACAAGCACAACGAGCATCGAAGTGGATTTCTATTCCATGGAGTAAAAAAAAGTTAATGTGAATGTTTTGCTAGAAGAACCAGGATGTAACATAAAATTATCGATTGAGTAGATAAACACTCATGTCTTTCCATCTATGAGCAAGAGGCTGAAGAGAACATCTTCGTTAGATTTGAAGTGAAGTTATTACTCTCTTGAAGTAGGAGTGTTTTCTTGGAGGCATCTTCTCAGATGTGCGGCCGACAAATTTCTACTTGTGTCTGACTTCGAATAATCAACAATGTAACCTTTAATACAAAAATCCGAGGTGCCTTACATAAGTTGTTAGACAAAAATCAAAAATCTTATGTAATGCACCTCATATGGGATCTTTTATTGACATTACACACATGAAACTCTAGTTGCCTTCGAAGTAATCTCCTCCGGCTGCAATGCACTTGTTGTACCGTTAACAATTCCTGTGAGACTCTATGGAAGTCCTATTCTGTGAGCGCCAAGTACCCTCGAGATAATCTTGTTTCATCTTTTAAATTGTCTTCTAGAGACAGCCTTAAGAGGTTTCCTTAAGCTTAGGTCACAGCGAACAAGGCCTGAATAATAGGGATAGTGACAAACTGCATAGATACCCATCTTGGTCAAAGAGTATGTAACAAGGATGAAGATGTAGACTGGTGATTTCGTGCATCTTCAGTTCCTTGCAAATAATTGTGTGTACAGTTCCCACACTAACATCAAACTGTAGACTTATTGTCTCTATAGACAATTCTTTTATTTTGGCCAATTAACTCTGGTGTTCTGACTTCCTTACTCCTCCCACATTTCTCATGATCTCTCACAGACTCCCTGCCTTTTTTTTAATCTCTTATGCTACTCAGAAAGTGATCCTTGATTCATGCATGGTTGACCAAAAAACCGTCTGAAGCATTCCATCTGTTTCTGTGGCATTTGTTCTCAAATTGAACACAAAATGTTATTGCATATCGTTCTTGAAATTCACTATGATAATAAGGCTGTAGTAGGTTGTATTCCAATTCGTGATTTAGCTGTTCAATTGTAATTTGACATCGTCAAACTTGTGTCACTCATCTCATAAGATTTACAGCTATAACATGCAGAATTTTCAAGTGCCTACGAAACTTTTAAATGGCTGTACAAGAACGTCAGGAAACTTATTGGAGTCACCTCGTAGATATAGTAAGGAATAAAAAGTGGATTTAGAGAAAGTGAGAGAGAGAAAGAGAGAGAGAAAGAGAGAGAGAGAAAAAGAGAGAGAGACACACAAAAAGAGAGAGATCAAGAGAAAATGTGTCTGACTTCGAAAAATGAAGTAAAATTACGTTCTGTTTTTAATGCTGAGAGAAAACTAAAAGGGTTTTAGAGAGAGACTAGCGAGGTGATCCGGCGTTGCTCGGGACCGTTTAAGATAATGAGAAACATTTGGAACATACCTGTTATTCTTAGGATAGAGGAATTTTGGATGTGTATGTATCATTTGCCTCTTGAGCAAAAGAATACTTTACGTATCCTGGGACGGGTATTATATGTAGGAAATAATTGTACCTTCCCTAGAACAAGAAATTTACAGCACGTATATATATAAATAAACCCTTACCTATAATACTTATAAGGTACAACACATATTTAAAAGAATTTACATAATTTTCGGTTGTGCTAACGTTTCTGTACGTCACAGGTACGAGTTAGTGAAGAAAAAGAAAAGGGTTTTAGAGATAGATAGATAGAGAGAGAGATAGAATGAGAGAAAGTATTAAAAAAGAGATAGAATGAGAGAAAGTATAAAAAAGAGATAGAATGAGAGAAAGTTGAAGAAAAGAAAAGGGTTTTAGAGATAGATAGAGAGAGAGATAGAATGAGAGAAAGTATCAAAGTGCTATAGTGAAGAAAAAGAAAAGGGTTTTAGAGATAGATAGATAGAGAGAGAGAGAGAGAGAGAGAGAGAGAATGAGAGAAAGTATAAAATTGAAAATAAAAAAGAGAGGATCGGGTATATCACTATCTACTTATACCAGATCGGTAATCGATATTTGAACATATCTCTAAGCGATTCTAAGTTTATCTTTCATATTTCTTACATACTGAAACAGAACTAATCGATAAAAACGTCTTGTACTCAACAAAAATTCAATCAATACTTTTTTCGACCGATTCCCTTTGGGTGGTTTTCGATCTTTGATTTGTGTACATACGTCTAGAGTGATAAGCTTCAAGCTACAACAATTCGTCGGCTAGAAACAACAACCTAATCGATATGCTCATCCGCGTTTGTTGTACTGCCTTTCGCTACTCGGTTTCGTCGGACGCCTTTCGTATTATCTCTCGCTTAAACATTTGTACCAAATGAATTCGACGAAACGAATAGTTAAAGATAAAACGCTGAGGAAAACTCGAGTCGGAAACTTTTTATTTTACAAAGGATTCACCACATATAGGGTGTCCCAAAAGAAGCTGAATTGGTTAAATATAAGATAGGACAATAGAAGCATCAAACTAGCAAAAACAAATTTCAGAGCATCTGGATTAACTCTACTAAAGTCATCATCAGTCGTTACACCATCAAGGAGTCGATATCGATCACAGAGCGGTACTTTCAAAGTTTCGAATCTGTCAGCTTCTTTTGGGACACCCTGTACTAAAATCCGGAGGCCACTGGAGGATAATGGTTAATGTGTGTACGGTTTCATTAGGACAATAGCGTAGTAATCGTTAGTAGTGAAAGTTTGGCATGACTAGATTATTTAAGAGAACGGTTCAACATATTTTTGTTGGACTTGAACACAACAATATTGCAATTAACTAGAAAGCAATCAGCGACACAGAGTTCCACAGGAGAGCAGTTCTAGGGAAGAAGTTCTGTTCGTTGAATCCACGTTTAGGTTCAGGCACCAATAGAGAGTGCGGGAATGTTTTGATAGTTGTTTTGGCTAGACGAGTGCTTCTTTTAAGAATGATTGGTAAAGAGAGAACCATAGATTGGGACTCAGTCGAGCACTTGCAATATAGATAATGATAGAGCAAGGACAATCTCGTGACGTATCCTCTGGGGGAAGAGGTTGTAGAGAAGAGAAAAGGGAACGGTAAAACTTGAATTCGTATTAAAACGCCGTTAATTTGAAAATATATCTCCTCTCTTCTATTGTATCTTCTATCTATTCTATCTATCTATCTATCTATGTATATAAATAATTTTTCCTCTCCGACTTTGACCTTAATAGGATTAAAAATCATGGCATTACATGCAAATGTAATGCGTACAAACATTATCTGAGGTGTGCTATAGGCCTATTTCTTCTATAGTTCCTCGACAATGGTGCATTCCTATATCTTTTCCGGTGAGACTGTACTGCCAAAATCGGTCAGATTCAATGGAAGTTGCAACATCTTTCTCTCTATTAGATTCCTCCTCTCCCCGATCCCCATTTACACCTCAGCGGATGCGTTCACAAGGAACAGTCCGAGGAAACACCGGTTTGGAATCGTACGAGGTTATTTATGCGTTTTTTTTAATCTTTTCTCCCTGATTTATGCTTTCTGTTTTCCCATAATAAAATAAAAATAAAAAAAAGGAAACGCGATTATTAATATTATTTTATTTTTACTTTTTTTTTAGTTACTGTAAACGCAACCTGCGGGACTAACCGCATCTTACTTCCGGTTTTACCGACTCTAGCCGTGAAATTTATCTATGACCTTTATTTTTTCGAGCTTGCCACTCTACATTTACACAAAGAATTCATTCTTTAATATTTATTATTACAACGTAACGATATCGTGATTTCAGTTGCATTAAACCTAAATTAAAATTAAAACAAATATATTCATTTAGAATTCGAGAAAACAAACACATTCATTTAGAATTCGAGTGACTACTGAAACTAAACCAAAACAAACTTCACTGCGGAATTGATATTTGACCTAATTCACTTTTGGGTTAATTCATCACGTTTTTTTTTTTAGCTTCCGCCTCAATGATTAAAGTACGAGAACTCCACCCCCTGCGAACTCTTTTGGGATTTTTCAAACACCCGGGCACCGCCGGATTGTTCGTAGTGCATCACGTTCATTTTTATAAGTGTTTTTTACGATGTTTTAAATAGTTTTAACATTGTTTGTTTTTATAATATTTAAACAGAGTTATGACTTCGCTTACCCGCCTCTAAAAACACGTGAAACGCCGGGTACCCCCCGCTAGTTTAGTATATTTTTGTATAACGTCACTCAACGATCAGTGAATCATAGAAATAAAGCAATTGAAAGTGTTTTATTTAATCACCCAAGTTTTATGTGATTATATGAACCACAGTTGAAGACTCCACTCGAAAATATGTAATAGTTTATTTTTTAAGAATACATCTTACACCATTATTAGAATAACGTCGATTGTTTAAAATAAACGGCATTTGGATAGTCCGAATATGTTTGTATAACGTCATTAAACACGAATAGGACAGTAAAGATGAATATAATGGATTTCGATATAAGCAAAATAATAAATCCGAGTGTAATGTTTAATCGAACAACCGGTTGAGTAACACAATAAGGTTAAAATTTACGAATATAGGAATAAGAGAATATATATAAGAAAGCAAGAATATAGTCATGAAGTATACACACACAGACACACACGAACACACACATATACATATATGTATGTGTGTGTGCGTGCGTTTGTGTGTGTATTACAATAGAAAAATGCGAACATGAAAGTAATATAGTTAAACTTAAACATGGAGAAGTAAAGAACTAGTTGTTAAAACTGGAAATGAACAGGAAAAGATATTCTAGTAAAAATATAATAAACTTATAACTTAAAATCTTGCCGCATAAATAATTGATTATATAATGTTATGAATTGAATTAAAAAAAAAACCTCATGCTGCAATATTTTAAATACAATTGTTTTAAAGGTGTACGGATTACATATCACACTTGCTGGGCGCCTTGCGTTGTCCGGTCGTCAAATACGCTTAAATAAATTGTTTGACACGGTTTCCTTCTTTTAAGACTACATCAGGCAGTGATTACCACATCTTGATGTTGTTTTCGACTTTTGCCAGTATATATGTACATGCTCACTTACCGAAATGTTAATCAAATCGCTTAATATTTGAGTTAATTCACATGGCTCAAATTCTTATTGATATATGTACTTTACCATAGGTTAAATGATTTTAAATAGATAAAACCATTGGAATAATCTCTTCTAATATATATATATATATATATATATATATATATATATATATATATATATATATATACACTAGCTAAAAGTACCCGTCGTTGACCGGGTTCAAAAACAGCCTACAAAAAATGAACTCTGATTTATTAAAGTATGATAGGTTATGAAAAGGAAGGGTTGTAAAGAGATAGCTTCGAATTTGGGGGTATCAAAACCAAAGCAAAATATGATGAAAGTAAAAATAAAATAGATAAACCCCATAATTTATTATATCATACCTGTTCACACTGAAACACCTATCACAATATTCTGTGGATCTATATTAAAAAAAAACTTGTTAAACTTTGTGACATATTTCCATTCTATGGAGGTAAGGTGCGAACGAACACCCCATAATTTTATTATACCATATTTCTTCAAACTTAAACATAATTATCAAAGTATACTTACGAAGATAGATATGGAAAGTCTTTATTAATGTGTCTATTTCCATTCTATGGAGGTCAGGCGCGAACGCAGACCCCACAATTTTATCATACCATCCCTATTTAAGTTAAAACATACTTATCAAGGTTTTATTGTGTACATCTATATCAAAAACACTTGTAAACGTTTTTTTTTTTAATTTTTAAATTTTTTTATTCCCATACTTTGTGGACCAGGTGCGTATGCAGACCCCACAATTTTAATGAATAATCATTATGCCAAATCAAACATACCCATTTCTGTGTCTCGATACATCTTCTATCAATATATATGATCAGTTTTCTATAATAGTCAACCATATAGGAGCCTATTCGTGACCAGACACACACAGACGTTCAGCTTTATATATATATATATATATATATATATATATATATATATATATATATATATATATATATATAATTGGTTGAGAGATTCCAACGAGAGAAAAATGTATATTTAAATAAGAAAGGTCGCCAAAAATGGCTATGTATTTTTTAACATTATTTTAGTATTCCGTGTTTTGATTTTTCGTATAAAAATGTATCAAATTTAGATCATTGTAATAATGTTTTGAAATCATTGAAATAGTTTATTACGCGTTTCAGACGTTCTGTGTAGCATCCTCTTCAGCAAGTATTCAAAGTCTAAAATAATTCAAATATATTTAAAATGTGTTCAGAATGTATAAAAGCATTTTCTCAGTCCATTTTGGTTACATGTTTCCCGAGCGGATGAAATAAAATAAGGTTAAAAAATACATAGCAATTGTTGGTGACTTTTCTTATTTAAATATATATATATAAAATAATTATATATATATAATTATATATATATATGATTATTTTTTTTACTATAATAATTATTAAATACCTACAGGCACTAGCGTTTTATCCTTTCGGGAATCTTCAGTGCAGGGCGTCACGATTAATACCAGTCGAACGATTCGAACCCCGCAACACGAGACATCTCTGGCTCGATTAGCGAAGACCTAATCCATTCGGCTACCATTACCCGCGTGAAATAACGTTGAATTTAAACATTTTAATTTTAAATGTTCATTTACGTCAGTCTGAGAGTGATCTAATATATATATATATATATATATATATATATATATATATATATTAGATCACTCTCTGACTGACGTAAATGAACATTTAAAATATATATATATACATATATATATATATATATAACTACTAATATATATATAACTACTAAGCGCATAAGCCTGAGGAGTCCTAGAGTGGATGAAACGCCGAATATTCAGTGTAGCCTAATCGCCATATATATTTTATAAATTACTATATATATATATATATATATATATATATATATATATATATAGTCCTGTGAGATTAATTTCTTTACAAAAAATCTACTCTATAAATTTACGTGATTTTTAGAATATGATGTTTTTTTTTTTAATTACGGCTACATAATTGATACAGAATGAATCGTTTAATACATAGTGGTTTACTTATTCAAGTGTGCATTAAATAACATGTTGTACTTAAACAGGCCTTGATTCTTCTTTCTTTACATATTGTGCTTATTATATACTAGTTTGGGGGGGGGCTTTGCCTGGGCGTAAAATACGCTTAAATATTATAGTTTAATTTTTCCAGATTTCGTATATATTATTGTAGAGTCGTGATTTCAAAAGTAAAGCAAAAAAGTATATTACTGCCATCAGTTAGAATCGAAACCGAAAATGTTTATGCAAGCTGGTGGCGTAAGCACTGTACCAACGTGACACGCATATAAAGCGATTAAATTAAAAATTATAAATAAACTAAGATTAATGTACAAAATGTTAAACGATATTTAAAAATTTTGATCCACTTTACATCTTAAAAGAAAAATGTTAACCAGAGTGAGAGACAGTCCGAGATCCAGACAGACATATAGGCGTTTATATATAAGATTTCATTTTTTGGACTATCGAAATCAGTGTTTTCCAACCTTGTTTTTTTCGTGGTTATTGATTTCTTTCTTTATTTTCGCAGTAAATCTGTCACAAAAAATATTTTTCTACACTTTTTTTTGCAATAACATAATAAAAAAAGAACAAATACGATTATATAAAAAAACATAATTCACATAAATCAACACATCCTGTATTCAATATCGGGTATAGAATACTAATGGTGTATGTCAGTGAGATAGTTGTGCCTGGTGTTTTTTGACTACTGCTGCATGTTTGTGTGCAGGGGACGGAGATTGTTAAAAAATCACATTTGTGTGCGAAATGACCTTGGAAAAATAATGAAATGCGTTGTTTTTGAAGAAATATGAAAATGCATTTCATTTGCACTTTGAAAAAAATGTCGACTCGGATTTTTATTTCTTATTTATTTTTGTTTGTCCCTGCGATATTACATGTAGCACACTATTGAGCAGCACAACAGTGGTTGGGAGATACTAACGTAAACATATGTAAGCATCTAGCAAAAAAAAACATATAAAAAGATAAAAATTGTGAAATATCAATTTGACAGTTATACGTCATAATTTGTTTATTTCTTTTTAAGATAGGTATTAACGTCAGATCAGTGAAATCTATTTATGATTTCAGAAGATTTTAATGTATATTTAAGTTCCTTTTTCACTTATATCTACACGCACTTCACAAGAATGTGGCTTTTTTCCGTTTGGTTTTAATTTTCGTATCACTTTCTGTTTACTGGGGATGGGGCATTCTACCGGATGGCAAACATTCTCCCATTAGTCAAGTTACTCCAACCGAGACATTGTTTAAAGATTCTAACCGTCCCTTTAATTGCATTTTTTGCATTTATCTTGCACTTGGTTCAGCGGGTTTATTCGCCAAATAGTTTTGAAATTCTATTTAATTAGCATGGTTGCTCCTGTAATGACTGGTAGGATTGATACCTTCTTAAGATTCCAGTTACTTTTCATGTGGGGCATAAGTCCTTGGTATTTTGTTATTTTCTCCCTCTCTGCTCTGTTAAAGCCAGCATCATTAGGGACACTTACTTCAACTAGGGTTGCCACTTTCTCTTTATTGTCCCATATCTATGTCAGACTTAATAGCCCCATTTTCTTGGGATATAGGAATTTTGTAGTCTTACTGAATGGTGTATCACTTATTCCCAACTGTTCTTTCTGGTACATAGTCCCTAGATTTTCTACTATATTAGATATTAAATTTACAGATTGTTCAATGGACATGTTTACACACCTTTTTTTTTTCTTTCTTTGAAGATTGTTATGCTGAGTATAGCACAGCCAAATCAGCTGCTAGCATCCCCTGCTTTTCATTGAAACCAACGAATTTTTTAGCATCCTCGCTATTCCCTTAAGTGCAATTTTCTGTATCCCTCTTGCACTTGGTTCACCAGGTATATTAGTTTGGTAGAACTTCAGATTCTCTTCATAAGCACTGTAGCACCTAAAATAACTTGTAACGCTTCCCTCGAGGAAGTGGTTAGGACTCTTATTTCTCTGGATTCTCGGCACGTGTCGTCTAGACTCCCCTGAGGCTGTTACATAAAATCTAGTATGATGAAAGCGAAAATCGAAGCGGCAGGCAGGAAGAAAGATAAACGATCGTAGTCTATCTACAAAAGCTTAATTCTCATAAAATTATGTACAATATGTTTTTACAATTCTCATTCAGATTTTGTAAGTTCTTTTCCAAGTCTCAACTCTCTTCACAGACAGCGACCGACGGATGGATGAGGTGGTGAGGGGTTACGTCTCTGCTCTACTCTGCTCTACTCTGCTCTACTCTGAACTGAAACTCTCACTAATTTTCGCCCGACAGTCGTATATATAGTAAGGTGTGTGGACGGGGTAGTAATTCTCCCCAGCCAATAAGATTTCGCCACGAAATCTCCAAGAAATCCTAAGCCCAGGTCCTTGGGTGGGCGCCATTCCCATACCTGAAATTCTCTCACCATTTTCAAGGACAGATGTCAATTCTGACATCCCACCCTGGGGTAATTTAAGGCCAGACAAGGTTCTAAGTGAAATTTCCTGTCGTCAACTTTAAGCCGTAAAAATATATTTCTCTGGTATTCAAACAATATCTATTTTGACATGAAATAAAATATGTATATTTATCTTCTCTATCTTAAATCCTTGGGTTATCTGGCGTTACCCGGAAATACAAAAGCTTCCTCAGCGTAGTTCTAACGCTCCTCAATGGGGGATTACGTTACAAACTGGTATGATCGATATCTCTATAATTTCCAGTTTCTTTTCATATCATACACGAGACCTTGATATTTTGTCTGTTTTTTCTCTTTCAGCTCTGTTCATCATTAGAAAGACTCACTTCAACCAAGGTTGCAACTTTCTGTGTGCCAGAATTTTACAGACTCTGATCAACTTATTAAAATTGTACCTACTTTCAATGCGAGTTGAATGTGTCACTAAATCTGATTTTCCAGACCAATAATATCTACATACTTTGGAATTTTAAGATAGGTATTAACGTCAGATCAGTGCATCTATTTATGGTTTCAGAATATTTTAATGTATATTTTAGTTTCATTTTTTATTCCTTATATCTGTTTTTCCTATTGAAACTAATTTTAGTCAAATCAAACATGATTATTCCGACAATATCGAACGATTACAAACATATAATTTTCGTTTTCAAAAATTACCTTGTTTTTCTTTTTGTAACAGACCATCTTACATCCTCTTTTTTTTTCATACGTATAGACAACTAAATATATAACGATTTCAAACGTATAATTTTTCGTTTTCACAAAATATTTCTATCCTCTGTTCTAAATCCTAAAGAAAGAAAAATATATGTCAGTAGAAACATATATTTTTTTCGTTTTCATACGTTACTTTAATTTCTTTTGTAATAGAAAATTGTCCACGCTCTTTTTAATAGATAAAAAAAAACTACACAACGACTGTATTCACAGGAAACATGAGTTGAAACAATTACATTGAGAGCATTGCAAGGGCTGCTGCGAAAAAAGTAGGTTCTCTCTACCGTGCTAGAAAGCTACTAACGCCCGAAACTATCCAGTACCTCTATAAGGCCACAATTCGCCATATATGGAGTATTGTAGTTATATTTGGGCTGGTGCATCTGCTACTAGTCTCCCACTCCTAGACAAGGTTCAACCTGATAGGTCCTGAACTATCATCTAAGCTTCAGCCTCTGTCCCCCCGACGAAATGTAGCATCCCTCTGCCTGTTTTACAAGTACTTTAATGCTCCGACGAACTGCAAGCGCTTGTACCCCCCTCGACGTAAATACACCCGAAAAACCCGTCAAGCAGCAAAATCCCACCCCTTCACAGTTGAGATCCCATGATGTAAGAGAACCTTCTATTCCAGTAATTTCTTTCCCGGAACCGCTAGACTTTGAAATTACCTTCCGCGTTCCTGCTACCCCAACTGTACTGACATGCAGAAGTTCAAGTGTAATGTGACCGACATCTTGCTGCCCAACTCCCCACATAGCTTATGTCCCTGACAATGTGCCTTGTTTGGGGTGAAAATGTAATAAAAACACAACCACTAGCAGGGAGACCCGACGTTTGCCGGGATTCAATGAGAATCAATAAATATTTCATGATCATATACTTTTAATGTCATCGAAATCAGTAAAAATCGACGAATCAAATAGATTATGTGCTCTGGTTCGGGGCTTTTGATTGTATAAATGTATCTATAAATAGTAGCTTCTTTTGAAGTTAAAAATGCAAAGTTCAAGTATCATGCTTAAATTGTGCTCTATACAGAACCATTTATTTTCCTCGCGCCCCTGTTATATTAAAAAAACAACTGTTCATTTTTTGAAATTAGTTTTACATAATCACTTAAATTAATGTTTAACGTATAAAAGTCAATTATCATAAGTTTATTGTGTTTTAAACACAAACATTCAGTACCAACGCGCTCTGTATTTTAAAAGAATATGCAGTTAATTGTTATAGGCTGTGCCTTTCCGTTTATGCGGTGATAAAACGTATCAACTTGTGGTTTTTAAACATGTTTTATTAACTGTTTGCTCGTATATATATATATATATATATATATATATATATATATATATATATATATGTGTGTGTGTGTGTGTGTGTGTGTGTTGTTTGTTTTGGTTTTAGCGATATGTTATGAATGAATTAAATTATTTACGGAAGTGTATTTTTACCTAAATGCGAGTTGGGAATAATTTTCCCTTTAAACAATTTGGTACCTCCACATGTGGAGCGGTATATATTATTTTTAAAATATAATTATCCATTGACACGTGCTTCGTCGTCGCTAGATTCAGCCACTCCGATGAGTCGTAGACAATGAAACACGTGTCAGTGGATAATTATATTTTTTAATTAATATATATATATATATATATATATATATATATTAGAATGGCAATTTTTTTAAATGATGAAAAAGAAATTAACCATATTTTGATGTTATAAAATAAATAATCGATTCAAACAATCACGAATTGTAATAAAACCCGAGGCGCCTTTCGACAGACAAACTTTTCAAGGATATATGTCTTAAAGAAGGAAAATAAACTTTTTATTAATATAAATACTAATACTAGTATGCGAAACGAGTGATGTAACCCACTTTCCGGTTTATGACTTCCGGTTGTGCGTGCGTACATAAACTTAACCTCATACCAACATAAACAAATAAACACACATCGCTACTTTTGCAGAATTTGATCTGAGCACTGAAATATTATTTAGAAATTATAATTTAACATGGGAAGTGTGGGGATGTTTTAAACTATTCTGTATTACACGTATACTGTCACAATTCACTTACAAATAAATCAACTTTGACCCGTTTAAAACGTATTGTTTTACTGTGTACTTTTTCAGCGTCCCAATTTTTTTTTTGCATTGAAATTATCCAAATAAACGATTGTTAATACTTTCTGCTTTTTTTTACATCGTTCATTTCAGTATTCCGTTTAAGTTATTTTAACGCAAACCCCTTGACAATCATAAGAGCATGTTACAACGTATTGTTTTACTGTGTACGTTTTCAGTGTTCCAATTGTTATTTTTCGCGTTTGAATTAAAAGATATGTAAAAATTTGAATTTAACTTTAACTATTATGATATCTGTTCAGTTCACCTATAAGTATGGCAAACCACTTTTAATTCAATGGCTGTAAGTTTTTTTGTTTTTCAAAAAATAAACAATTATACACAGAACGACTCATATAAATCTATCTATATTCTTTTTTTCATTTTAATATACTTTCATAGAAATGTTTCTGTTATGTCACAAAAAACTATTTTCATTACGTCACAGGTGTCACTCTCATACATTAATTCAATAGCTGATATAACATACTGACCCAAGGGGTCACGGGTAGTCTAGTGTATGCATATAACTATGTTCATGTAAATATCTCTTGATGAGTATGCGTGCGTGTCGGTGTTTACCGTCA
>NC_136520.1:10521475-10626475 GCF_053919585.1 Euprymna scolopes | reverse complement strand
CGAAGCATATTTGAATTAAAACCGATTGAAAGACGACGCACGCAGCAAAACTGCAATGTGTGTTTGCTGCTACGAGATGCAAGCTTCAACTGTCTAAAACAAGACAAAGGAATTAAAATACCATTCCCCACTTCCTCATTGCAAAAGAGAGAAAGGGGGTGAAAGAACGCAAAAGAGAAATCGAGTGAAAGAGATAAAATGAGAGAAAGAGAGATAGTCATGCATAATGTGTGGACATGGTTTTGTGTTTGTATGCCTCGTTAACGAGTCCTTTTGGATTTGACCTTTCGAATTCAAGGGTCACAAATCGTTTTGACTTTGTTGAATATTATAAACAACTGTCATTCTTTGCTCCACTCATACCAGATTAATATATTCTGACATTTTCAAAATCACAAAGCGCTTGCATGACACATTTCACTCCACAAGTACAGAACAAGTAATATACAAGGTTTATTACTGTAGAAGCCCTCCACCTCCACCAAAATGGGAGCTACGTCATTGTGCCACAATTAGTCAATTAGTGTGTATGAAAAACTATCATTTTATTTGGTTTTTAATCAAATCTCCAAAATATTTCATTATAAATATATAATTGTAAATATGTTATTGTTTAACTAATTCTTATTAATCCATTGCTTTTACTAGTGAAAAGATAAGTGATCTCTAAAGAATGTTTTCTTATTTTACAAGGTAAAACGATAAATTTGTCGCCTTAAAAAAACGCCACAGCTTTTTTTTTTTAACTTTGTTGAAATAATCAATTCAGGCAACTTGATTATGTAGTAGAACTGAAATCTATCCCAGGTAGCCGCATTAAGCCTCAATCACCGCGATACGTTTCCGGAACTGGGGTATGCCTTTCCAAAAGAGCCGGCGGAAGCTCAGAGAATACTCGGCGAATGAGGGCGATCAGGCGGGCTTTGGTATTGTGGGAAGTCGTGTTGCTGATGGTCTCGACATATGGCTGAATTACGTAGTCTGGCGGGTTCAAGTAGGAAGAGGAGGGGGCAGACTGGGAAGGGTATAAAGTCGTAGCACTACTTCTGAAGCCAAGCCTGGATCTGTTTGGACTTGTGGGCCGGCGCCGAGTCCTGCTGCCATACACAGGGCCTGACAGCCGCCACAGGATTGCACCAGGGGATCAGCACGCTATTCAGCACATCCACGTACACTTTGGTGTTGACTTTGCGCGAGCCTTTTCTAGTCTCACACAAAAACACGAGTTCACATCTCAAGCTATATTACTTGTCACACAAACATACGCGCACATGTACACACAAGTAGATATATTAACGTTCGCGTACATACACTCACATCCACGTGTATACACACACACACGCTAACGTACGCACATGTACGCACAGATGAACAACGTCACTTCCCTTTCAAAGAAATCCACACATGCGCAAAAGACCACTGGAAACAATTATAAAAGTAAGAGCAATAAGCAGCATCTTTCTTTTCCAACCCGCCTTCCGAGGTGAATGGTCGGCGCACCAGCCTCCGCAGTTTCGGCACGCGCGCGCACGTGCGTTCCCTACGCCACTTGCTACTATGTGGGACAAAAAGCTAACAAACAGTACCTGCACTTTATATGCTTTCTATCTCCATGAACTTGATTGACATTCTCACTCTTTCTCTCTCTATATATAGAACTTGTCCCTGAGAATACCTTCGCGTAGCTGACTGCTAACTGATGTCAACCCTCTATCCTTTGTCTTTGTCTACACGCTGGACTATCATTCTCATTTCCACTACATTACTCACTTCTCTTCCCACGCGCGAACAAACGATAGCGAGATGAACACACATTTCCTTTTTCTTTCTACACCACCAGTCCCGCAACAAACGATGGCTACACCCGCGCGGACATGAACACATGTTATATCTAAAACATTCATGCTTTCAACAGTAAATAAACGACACGTTTATCTTATCCATCGATTGAGTTATTTGTTTCTTTCAATTCCATTCGTTTCATTATTTTCTTTTGTAACGGGATTAGGATTTATATATCCTAGTCCTTTACAACTTTCAAGCCGATTTCGAAGATGTGAAGTGGCATGGTGTGGCCCTCATTTGAAACCACACCAAAGACCATAACTGTGGCCGGAAACGTTGTTGAGCTATGTTCTCAAGCGTAAAACCGTCCGGATTTACATTTTGGGCGTGCTGGCAATGGTCCTGTTGTCATAACCTTTATTGGTAGAGAGCAGGAGTTGTGTAACTTTCAGACGTGATAGAAAGCTCCTATCGCTCTTAGGAGTGGTACACAATTGGCCTACTAGTAGATGGTGTGGAACTTTTAAAAAATGGTTTTCACCAAACGGAAATGGAACCATGTAATTCTTTCCAGGGCGACAATTTTATCGTTCCACTTTGTATAATACTGACAATCAGAGTGTAACTTTTGCGCTAAAATGGGTCATCCAGCAATTTCCGGGAGTTCAATATATATATATATATATATATATATATATATATATATATATATTCATTTTTCGGCATAGTCTCAATCAAACATTAGGATAATAAACAGTGCTTCTTTATTTTCTGATTTCAACACCGGAAGTCGTTAGCAAGTCTAATATTCGTATTTCAAAATCAATAACAATTTAAGTCGTGCTGTTTCTTTCGTAAATAAATGATATAAGTGAATACTTCATTTTTTAAATCGACCTTTTTTGTATAGGTTATTATGGAGAGACAACCATTTTAGCGTAGATGTACATGTTTGATTGTCACGCAACGGGAGATAATGATTTATTATGGTTGATGTTTTTCAATTTTGGTGATAAAATGTTTTCATCACGAGGCGAATTCTATTAACCAATTTTCTAGCTTGTTAGAATGGATGTTTTCTTGAGATTGCAGGTGCGTTGATTTGTATGAGGTATGGTGGGAATGATGCGTGAGGGGGAGATGATGAGGAAGTAAAGAGGAAAGCGTAATGGTAACAAGAAAAAGAAAAAAAAGAAGGAAAATAGAGGAGGAATATTAAAATAGGAAAGTAGAGGAAAAGTAAAGAAAAAGAAGAAAGTAAATAGTAGTAGAATTAGTAGTAGAAAAAGAAGAGAAAAGAGACGAAGAAGAAGAAGAAGAAAAGGAAAAAGAAGAAAAGGAAAAAGAAGAAATATAAGAAGAGGAATAAAAATAAAAAAATAAAAAATGAGAAGAAGAAAACAAAGAAAGGGAACAAACAAGAGAAAATAGAAATATCTATAACTAGCATTTCGGCCCGGCGTTGCCCGGATGTTTGGAGGTGTATGCTGAGAAAAAAAAACGGTAATTTTTTTTAACTTTGACCCCTATTATGACCCCTTAATATTTATTGTTTTGGGCTGAAATTGAGTTATTAGTTTAGATCCATGTCCAAGGAACCAATATCTAAAATGTCAAGTGTTTAGACCGCAAATTGTCAGAGGAGTTTGGTAGAGTTCTCAAAGGTCAAATCGTTGAACTTTGACCACTTAACAGCCAAATTTCTGGCCGAAACCCGATCCATACGATTTCCTCAAATCTCAGTGCCCTGTATATCAAATTTCGAGTCTGTAGACTAAAAATTGACAGAGTTATTGCGTAGGGAAATGTACACAGACATACACGCACACACACGTTCACTTTTATATATATACTAGCATGGGTGCCTGGCGTTGCCCGGGTGTTTCGAGGTGTATGCTGAGCAAAAAAAAAAAAAACGTCATTTTTTTTTAATTCGACCCCTATTATGACCCCCTTAACATTTATTGTTTTGGGCTCAAATAAACTTATTAAGTCCAAGGAACCTACATCTAAAGTGTTTAGACCAAAAATTGTCGGGGGTAGTTTGGTAGAGGTCTCAAAAGTCAAATCGTCAAAATTTGGCCCCTTATTCGCTAAATTTCTGGCCAAAATCCGGTCACATCGATTTTCCCAATATCAGTACCCTGTATATCAAATTTCGAGCCTGTAGACTAAAAATTGACAGAGTTATTACGTATGGAAATGTACACAGACACACACACACACACACACTTTCACAGATATAAAAATAATAGATAGATTTGTTTATCAAAAATATATACGCATACATAAATATATATGGAAACAATTTTGTGTTTACTAGAAACTTTTTTCGCAAATATTATGCAAGTATAAATCATGTAGAATGTCTACATGAATATAATTACACGTAATAGTTAACTAAATACAATCATTACATAAGAAAACCGAAGAAACTAATACGGAATTAATTAGAATGAATGTTTAAAAAATATGCAAATTAGCTAGATCGCTTGCTAGTGAATGCAATTCTACAACCAATATATAAGAAAATTGTATTTTCTCTTTAAATAAATAGAAAAGAGGGTTTTTAATATGAATATCTATACACGCAAAATGAAAACCAGATTTATAGTATAGATATGAATCTCACATGTCTGTTTAAATGTATGCGTGTATGTATGTATGTATGTATGTATGCCTAAAACTTTCGACAGAGGCGGTGGATTTTCATGAGATAGGTATCATTTTGAAGCTCCACTTAATTTGGCCACTCTCAACTATGCACATTTCTACAGGGAGGGGTCGCTTTTGCACTGATGTTTTCGTAGGTCGTCCCATCTTTTCGATTGTCCAGCCTTAATTTAAAACTTCCGGTTTGGCGATGGGTGCAACAGAAAAGACGTCACGTTTTTTTTTTCACATTTGTTCCTCCTTCGCGGTACAGGTTTCAGCCTGCCTAACTCCTGTCACTATTTTTTTTCGCTCAACACGCACCCCAAGCGCCCGGGCAATGACAGTCACCCAGGCCAGCAAGAAATAAAGAGAAGAGAGATAGAAAACAGGAACTGGGGGACAAAAATTAAAATAAAAAAAACACGATGTAAAAGACGAAAATGTGGAGGACGAAGACAAAACAGCAACAAAAAACAACAATGAAAAATATGAAATAGCAATTAAGAAAAAATAAATATAATGAGGCGAAATTTTACTTACCGAACAGTATAAAACAGAAGTCAAATAATTCACAGAGATATAGCCTTGCGAAAGAAAATTGTTATTTTTAATAGAGAATTATTAAATAGCACAAAGATTTAAAATTTAACTGTCTTTTTCTTAATAATTAGAGTTTGCTAAGACATAAAATTCAAAATGTAATTAGTTTTATATTTGAATTATGCCGCTTAAAACAGTAAACACAGGTGAGTTACTGAGGAAACATGAAAGGGAAAACCGATTAAGTAACGGTGTACGAGTAGAAATTACTCGGCTTAAATAAAGCCCTGGGTTTTTGTTTTTTAATTTATTTTAAACTAGCGGGGGTACCCGGCGTTGCCCGAGTGTTTGTTTCCGGGACGGGGGGGGGGAGTTTAAAAAAATGTTATGATAGGTAAGTAGGAAGGATCAAACCCGGAGTCATGAGTAAAAGTAGGAAAATAAAGTGTGAAAAAAAAAACTTCTGCAACGTTAACAGTTCGGCCACCAAGAAAAGTCCATTCCAGTTGTTTAGGAAAAAAAAACAAAAAAAAACGACTACGGTAGGTCGGCGCGAACGTGAAAATATAATGTGAATTGTCCAGCACGATAACCACTACGCCACAGAGAACTGCAGCTTAGTTTAGTGATTTTAAATAACTTCACATGAAAGAACTACGAAGCCAAACCGGTGTTCTCTTCTCAACTGTTCCTTGTGAACGATCCCCAAACGGTGTTAAGTGGTGGCAGGGGGAGGAGGAATTTATTAGAGAGAAAATATTTTACCACTTCCATTGATCTTAACCGATTTTGGCCGTGACTTCTCAGCAGAAAAAGTATAAAAATCTAAGATTATCGAGGAATTTGAAAAATAATAAGCCTATAACACACCTCAGATATTGTTCTGCCGTTTGTGCATATTATATTTGCATGAAATATCTTGATTTTTAATCCTATTAATGTCAAAATCAGACGGGAAAAAATGAGTTCATTTTATTCATATAGAAGAAGATAGAGAAAGAAGAGAAGAAGAGAAGAGATGAAATATTTTTCAAGATTTCTTTTTTTTTTTTTTTGATGCTCCTTTACTTTTCTGCAAAAATACATAGATATTACAAACAATAGAAACAATTATTGCTTAGACTATCTTCATTTTTTTCTTCAAAACCGGCATTAATTTATTGAGATTGTCGGACTGACTTCCTCATCTTGGTTGTTATAGTCACAACGTTTCGGCTGTTTTGCCCTCCGGCCTTCATCAGGTGTTTTGTATCGAACTGGGGAACTGTTTGTTAGGAGTCTCGAACCCAACTCTTTATTATTCGGACTCCAGCTAGGCTCTGGGACATAGTTGCTGATTCTCTGTTTTGAATGTTACTTTTCACTGCCTTCGTTCAGGATTGAACTCAGCACCTTTGGGTAGCTGTAAACTTTGATACAACGTCTAGGGCCATTCAACCATATGTCACTGATATCAATATGGCTTATTCTTTGATTTAACACCAACACCTGGTGACATAGCGGCGGAATATTGAATTTGTTCAATCTTTAAATTCATTTTCTCAAAAAATGATAGAGTTTTGAAAGAAAGTTTTTTGTGGTTATTTTCTCAATGTTATTTGACAACTTGTTCTGCAGTGACATGGTTGTAATACCAAAATCGACCTACTCTACCGTGGAACTCTACACCGCAATATAGTTCATGTAGTGCATGGGGTTGCTTTCCAACTAACTACAGCATGGCCGTGTTCAGCAAGTGTGAAGAGTGTTGTCTTTTATTTTCCTTTTATGTCATTGTTTTTGTTGTGTTCTTAGTTTTATTGCTTCCTTTATTGTTCTACTACTACTACTGCTGCTGCTGCTGCTGCTACTATTACTACTCCATCTTCATCACCTTCTTCTACTACTACTGCTTTTGTAATATGAATCCATCCAGTAAAATTTCAAGTGTATTTGACTAATGACTTCTATTGCTTCCTCTAGCTCTCTAGTTCTCTCTCTCTCTCTCTCTCTCTCTCTCTCTGTCCCTGCCTGCCTGTTTGTCTCTCTCTCTCTCTTTCTCGCATGCATTATATATATACACACACACACACACACACACACACACATATATATATATATATATATATAGAGAGAGAGAGAGAGAGTGAGTAGATAGATAGATAGATAGATAGATAGATAGATAAGTGGCGTGAGAAGGCTACAGGAAAGACAACTAAATAAAGACTCCTAAGCAAAATTTATCCCAACGCAGCACATCTGAAGCTGACCTGTCAGGATACTATATATACAAGTGTAGTTGAATTTTAGTATATTTATTTGTTTGTAAATATAGGTTCTTTTTTACCAATTGCCATAACATATTAGAATTATATTCTTCAAAACGCATTCAGATTTTCAAGTAGTTTCATACCATAGAACAAAATATATGAGCATTTCAATATTCAGTCTGGCTACCAGCAAGGCTATATGGGAGGCAAGCGATGCGGCGATACTTTTTTTTAATCAATTAAATTATTAATATGAATTAATTTTTACCTAAATTCGAGTTGGGAATAATTTTCCCTCCTAGCAATTTGGTACCCTCAAAAGTGGAGCGGCGGCATATATATTGTTTATAATATATATATGTATATATATATATATATATATATATATATATATATATATATATATATATATAATATATAATGGGTGCCATACTAGGAGATAATTGTTAAGGCTTTACCTTATCATGTTCTACAAAAAAAAATCCTGTCTTTTTCTCTCTTGCTTTCCCTCTATGTCTTGCTCCAACCAAGTCTATCGACCTGTTCCACAAATCCCAAAACCTAAACATGACAAATCTCCAGAAAATAAAACACGAATAAACCTAGAACCCCATCCTCCAACCTAGACCCCTACTACTATGTCTCCTTCTCCAACATCAGGAGTCTATGTTCCAACCTTCCAGAGGTTGAAACACAATTACAGGAGACGAAACCGGGCATATTTTTTCTAAGTGAAACTGGCATAGAGCCGACCAATTCCCTAGATGAGTTCATAATTAAGGGATACTCTAAATTAACATCTAAATTTGACCCCCAAGATCGCCATGGGCATGGAATATGTGCCTATATTAAAGATGGCTTTCCATGTGGTAGGGATATCTCCAGAGAAGACCCTAATTTACCTTATATCTGCTTCCGGGTTGCACTAGCTTACACCACTGCATTTATATTTGCCCTCTATCGCCCCCACAACAGTGGGGTTAATATCTTTAAGAGTACATCTGAGAAAATTGGTTACATCCTGTCTGCTCATCCTTCGGCTAACATTCACATTTGCAGTGACTTCAATGTCCATGATGTGGAATGGCTGACCCACTCAAATAAAACAGATGATGAGGAGGAGGGGGTCTGTCATGATTTTGTCATTGCCTATGACCTCACTCAGATTGTTCACGAACCCACCCGTGTGCCCGATACTACCGGTCAGTATGCAAGCCTTCTAGACCTTTTTCTCACAACTTCCCTTGAGCTATGTTCATGTTCAATTCTATCTCCTGTATCAGTTAAGATAAAAATGAAATTTAATAAGTCCTCAGATTTACCTCTCCACCATACTGTATACCGATACTCCATGGCTGACTGGGATAGCTTCCGTACATTCATATCTAATCTACCTCTGCATTCCATGTTTAAAAAGGATCTTTCCTCTACAGTATAAGACCTGATCGAATGGTTAATTGTAGGCATAGACCGATTCATACCATCCAAAATATTCCAACAAAAACCTAACAGCCAGCCATTGTTCTCCCCAGAGTGTGCTGCTGCCATCGCGCACAGCAATCACTTTTTCCATAGCTACCAACGCTATAGATGTATTGAGACTAAAGCTGCTTTCAGGACTGCCAGACACCACTATAAAAGAGTAATAAAAAATGCAAGAGAGCTAGATGCTCAGTCCGTCAAATCCAAAATAGCTGAGCAGCGGCTTGGTTCCCACCAGTTTTGACAAATAGCAAACAGGATCCTGAACAGAAGCGTGCGTCCTATCCCAACCATCATCAATAGACCTGAGGTCATCTCGTCAGCATCAGACAAGGCAAAACTATTTGCCAAGAACTTTACAGCTAATTCTACCCTATGCGACGAACATCATCAACTCCCAGTATTTCCTCTTATAATAGATAACACGCTATGCAACATACAAATATCTGTGCGTGAGGTCGCCAAGCTAATCAAGTACCTTGATTCCAGTAAAGAAACTGGCCCTGACGGCATTCCAGTTATAGTGCTGAAAATCTCTAACCAGAACTTTCCCCCATACTTACAAAACTGTTAAAACGTTGCCTTAAGGAGAAGTGCTTTTCAACACCATTGAAAACCTCATCAGTATGCCCTGTATTTAAGAATTAAGTTATAAGTCATCTCCCTCGTAGTACAGACCAATAAGTCTCCTGTGTGTCATGAGTAAGTTGTTGAAATACATATTAAATAAAGAAGTAGTCAACTACCTCAGCAGAAACAACCTTCTTAGTGACATGCAATATAGTTTCCGCTCCGCAAGATCAACAGCAGATGTTTTAACGGTTATATCACATAGGATTAGTGAATCTCTTGAGAAAGGCTTCCTTTACAGGGCAATTGCACTTGACATATCGAAGGCCTTCGAGAAGGTACTGCATAAGCGCCTACTTTACAAGATTTCCAGCTACGGTATCTCTGGAAATGTTTTCTCCGTTATTAAATCATGTCTCTCTGATAGTCTCATTAGGGTAGTGGTTGATGGGCAGAATTCAGAGGCTCACAGTATTAATGCTGGAGTCCCTCAGGGGTCCATCTTGGGCCCAACTCTCTTCCTGATCTACATCAATGATCTCCCAAACACACATACTTAAATCATTCGTTGACATCTATGCTGATGACACGACCATCTATGGCAACACATCAAAGGCCGAAAATGATCTCTGATTCTCTCTGCTCTGACCTTGAGCGCGCAGTACAGTGGGGAAAGAGGTGGGTGGTTACTTTAATGCATCCAAAACCAAGCTTCTATCTTTACATCATCAACGCTCTGATCTCCTATTTGGCAACAATTGAAATGGATGGCTCTCGTTTTGGGGAGGCTTCATGTTTTACAAGCTTCTGGGTTTGACATTTACTCCCGATCTGAAATGAAACACGGACATCAGGTCTGTTGCCAAGAACGTTGGGAAAATGGTGGGATCTTTCTACTGCTCTAGAAGATATCTCATTACTGATGCAATTCTCTATCTGTATAAAAGCCAAGTACGTCCAAGGATGGAGTACTGTTTCCACATCTGGGCAGGAGCTGCTAAAAGCAGCCTATTCTGCCTTGACAGAGTAAAAAATAGATTTCGTTGCTTAGTGGGGGGTGCTGTTTTCTTTTCTCTGCAGCCCCTTTCCCACTGAAGAGACGTCACGAGACTGTCTTTGTTTTATCGTTTGTTTCATGGCAAGTGCTCGTCTGAGCTCCAACGTCTGGTCCCCCATCGCCAATCTTTCACGAAAAACACCGTCTAGCTGAAACTCCTGTCATTAATTTTCCCAACTCTTAACCTGTGCCTAAATCCAAAGGTAGATTCCATGAGCAGAGATTCTTTCTCAAAAGTGCACGACTGTGGAACTCTCTTCCGTTTGCCTGTTTCCTACCTGACTATAACTTGGATGTCTTCAAGTCCAACATAAACAAATACCTGACAAACCTCCCCCTTAAATAAGACACTCTATCAAATCTCCAATACTAATGATTACTACGATACTATCCCATTGATTACTGTAGATGCAATAACCCTTATCCCCGAGTGGCATCCGGGCCTTGATAAGTAGTGACCTCCATGTAAAACAAAAAGAAAAAAAATTATCTAGCGAGATTCGAAATCGGGACCCCATGGAAAGAAGCTTAAATTTCTACCACTGGGTTGTCTCGCGAGACTGATGAATACATCGCGATTTATGTAGATGTTATTTATTTGTTTGTTTTACAATACGTTTTGAATGCATTCAATTATTTGTAGGAAAGTGCATTTTTACCTAAATGCAAGTTAGAAATAATTTTCATCTTTTACCAATTTGATACGCCCAAATGTGGAGCAGCATATACATTGCTTAAAATAAAATTATCTAGTGGGATTCGAAATTAGGACACCATGGAAAGAAGCCTAAACTTCTAATACGGGGCTATCTCGCGCGACTGCCGAATATATCGCGATTTACATAGATGTTATTTGTTTTTGTTAAACCAATGACCAAGAAAGAATATTTAAGTTCCACATACAACCAAAAAGAGACATCATTTTTTTAATTTCTATTTTTTTTTTTTTTTTTTTTTTGCATTGCGTCTTTGGTGATTGACAGATTCTATTTATTTAAAAGGAGGATGAAAGGGGATAACATATTATGAACATTAAATTAGCGAATCTATGAATTTAATTGTTGTGGTAATTTATCAACTTCTTTCTTACTTTTTAATAAATAGGCTCTCTCGATCGAATAATTCACAATCCGTAAACTATGACACACGTACTTACGTTGAAGGTATAATTAAAGTACTTATACATATCTATATCTATCTATCTATATATATATATATATATATATATATATATATATATATATATAAGAACAAGTAGTTGATAAAACATGTTAAAAAACACTTTGAAAAAGAGTTAAAACATTTAATTTTAAAAAGCACGCAAAAACTAAGTCGATAGGCCTTAATCCGCGGAGTTTCGAAGAAATACTTTCCTTCTCAAAATCCAATGGAATCGCATCATTTGAAGATGGTCCAAAGTAATCCAAAAGGCAGAAATCCGTGGAATAATTCACAAATGGAGGCAAGGAAAAAATGTGCGTAGAAAAAGAATTGAAATCGACTGTCAAAGCTGGGGCTAATATTGGGAGAATGAGTAAAGAATGAAGAAGAAGAAGACAAAGAAGAAGAAGAAGAAAAAAGAAGAAGAAGAGGAAAAAATTGAATGGAGATTGAGTTAATGTTAGAATAGACAGGTCAATATATATATATATATATATATATATATATATATATATATATACATTTTATACTCCCCTTCATCCCAAACAGGGATACAATTTGGGCCATTCTTAAAAAATACGAAGATTTTGGTTTACGTTGCATTTGAACTTCTGCATATCAGTACAGTTTGGGAAACAGGTAGCAGAAACAGACTTTCAAAGTTTATCTGTTCTAGGAAAGAAGCTATTTGATTAGAAAAATTCTGACATTTAATAACCTCAACAGTGAAGGGGTGAAATTCTGTTGCTAAGCGCGTTTATTGGGGGTATGTACGACAAGAGGAACAAGTGCAATGAGTTCATGAGAACACATTCCATTAAAATACTTGCAAAACAGGCACAGGGATGCAACATTGCAGGGATCGGAAAATGGGTTGAGCCTATTTTTACATGTTTATATCTTATTATTATTCTTCTTATTATTATTCTTCTTATTATTATTATTATTATTATTATTATTATTATTATTATTATTTATATCATTATCATCATACTACTTATTATCATCATCATAATAATCATCATTATCATCATCATCATCATCATCATCATCATTATTATCATCATCATTATCATCATTATTATCATCATCATCATCATTATCATTATAATCCTCATCCTCTTCATCATTATTATTATCATCATCATAATAATTATCATGATTCTTCTTATTATTATTATTATCATCATCAGTATTATTATCATCATCAGTATTATTATCATCATCATCATAATTATTATTATTATCATCATCATCATTATCAGTGTCATTATTATCATCATCATCATTAGTATTATTATTATCATCATCATTATTATTATTATCATCATCATTATTATTATTATCATCATTATCATTATCATCATCATCATCATCACCATCATTATTATGAGCATCATCATTATCATTATTATTATCATCATCATCATTATCATTATTATTATCATCATCATCATTATCATTATTATCATCATCATCATTATCATTATTAACATCATCATCATTATCATTATTATTATCATTATCATTATTATCATCATCATCATCATTATCATTATTATCATCATCATCATCATTATTATTATCATCATCATTATCATTATCATTATTATTATCATTATCATTATTATCATCATCATCATTATCATTATTATTATCATCATCATCATCATCATTATTATTATCATCATCATCATCATTATCATTATTATTATCATTATCATTATTATCATCATCATCATTATCATTATTATCATCATCATCATCATCATCATTATTATTATCATCATCATCATCATACTAATCATCATGATTCTTATTATTATATATTATTATTTTATATTATTACTATATCTTGTTATTATTATGTATTATTATATATTATTATATATTATTATTATTATTTATAGTAGTAGTAGTAGTAGTAGTAGTAGTAGTAGTAGTAGTAGTAGTCTTAACTTTTAGATGTTTTTGTTGGATTTTATTTCTTGAACATCAGAACAATTCCTTTGACTTTAGACATTTAAGCTGTATTAACATTACCGCCATTCCCAACAGGAAAGCCTTTTGCAAAATTGTAAAAGAAATTGTATTGTCCATCTGATTAATCCCTTTTTGGTGGCTTTTTCGCCAGGTCCCAAGCTTTTCATTACAATTGCTTGTCTGTCATACAGTTCGAGGTGTTGATATATTATTATTGTTTCATAACTTTCTTAACTTTATGAGTTATTTATTTGTTTATTTTTTATTTATATATTATTTATTTTTTAAATATTCAAGCTTATTATTATTATTATTATTATTATTATTATTATTATTGTTATTATTAATATTTTTATTTCCTGAGATATATAATTTTACAGAATTACAAGCCGAACGAAACTTGTAAGATTACCAGACAATTATCGATTTCATTGATTATTTCGCCATCGAATACTCAACACCATAGCATGACATTAATGCTTTTAGGACTACACAAAATTTCGCGGAAAATATAGAAAGAACGACTTAAACGTAATTACATATTTAATTACGACTACATAATAATTATTATTATTTTGTCGAAAACGATCGGGGACTCGCTTGAAAATATGCCGAAAGAAAATTACATAAATCAACATGTATGGGAAATATTGCGAATGTGTAGTTTATTTCAAATGCGTTTCATAATTGCTTTACGAATTATCACTTTTGAAAAAAAAACATTGACAATTACAGCTGCAACTTACTAAAAGTATGTTTTAAATATTCAACAATACAGAGCCACTATAAAATATTACACCGACTTATATTTCTATTATTATTATCATTATTATTATTATTATTATTATTATTATTATTATTATTATTATTGGCTCACATGGAGCTTTCACACAAGTAAAGAAACGATCTGATTGGTAACCTGTGGTGTTCTCTGGAAGCTGAGTGACAACAAGTCTCCCCAGACGTCCAGCCCTCTCCACCTCCTTCGATAGCATTTGTAAATAAATTTGTATCATCGCAACAGCCGCGTACCATTGATTTCTCGCTGGTAGTAGCCATTGGTTTATACTGGAATTTGAGTGGCACTCAGCCTCCCCAAGGTCCCAGTTCTCTTTGCGCTTGTCGAGCCGAGGTCTGGTTTGCGCTCGCTCCTCAGTCTTTCAGTCCTTATTGATCCTTATCGGCCCTTTGGTATCTTTTTTTTTGGGGGGGGGATCGGTGATGAAACAATAGGGGGGAATGCATGATGGGGGGTGTAGAACTTGTAAATATGCAGTTTCGGTGTTCTTCATTCCCTATACCATTTATTCGTTATATTGTCTTGTATTATTCTGCGCATTCAAGGGTTTTTCTTAATATTTCAGTCGTTTTCATTATCGTGAGCCGTTGTACTTTTGCAGTTATTCCTCTGATTCCAATTTCTGACATTCTTTTTTCGAAGTTTTTCGGGATTGTTCCTAGTGCTCCTACTATTATCGGTACTATTTTGATTTTCTTCATCATCCAAATCCCTTTTAATTCTCTGGCTAGCTCTGTGTATTTGCTTCGTTTCACCTTTTCTTTCATACTCACCCTGTGATCAGCTGGGACTGCAAAGTCCACGATTTGACAGTATTTTTCTTTCTTGTTAATTATTACGACATCTGGTCTTCTTGCTTGGATGGGTTTGTCCGTCTGTATGTCCATGTCCCATAGGATTTTGTGGTTCTAGTTTTCGAGTGCTGTTGCAGGTTTATGCTTGTACCATTTGTCTGTCCGTTCAAAATTCAGTCGTTTATTATTATTATTATTATTATTATTATTATTATTATTATTATTATTATTATTGTTATTATTATTGTTGTTTTTATTATTGTTATTATTATTAGTGTTATTATTATTGTTATTCTTATTGTTATTATTGTTATTATTATTATTATTATTATTATTATTATTATTATTATTATTATTATTATTATTATTGTATATATAGGAGTTATGTAACAGTGTATATGAGCGCATAGAAAAATAACAGCAGCAGCGAAGAATAACTGGTTTGCGAAGAGGTTAGCAGCAGCAGTAGCCAAAAAACGCGCATATGCAAATTAGGACGAGTGCAAAGAAGAAAAAGAAAAAAAGGAGAAAAAATTCTTAACATGGTCGACAGAAGAAATATCCAGGTTGAATCAAAATATGCTATATGACTATAATGCTTCCTTTCTTTGGTTGAGCATATTGGCAAGTGATATATGAATTAATATTAGCATATTAAGCGATGCTCTTTGTGTAAAAAAAATGAACTTAGGTATTTGGACAGTGTCAAAACACTGTTAATTCACTGCCCGCATAGCAGTTGCCGAATAGAGCAATGGTTAAAAACTCCGACTGTCATTTAGGCGGTCAGGTTTCGATCCTGTCTTCTCTAGCCGCACTGATGAGCTGTGAAACAGCGGAACAGTACTGTATGTGTATGACTATATACATATATTGATCAGAGTGGATTGGAAATCGTATTGTTATGGTGATTGAACTTCTGCATTATCACCTATAATATTCATCTCTCGCTTGCAGATATTTATTGTGTGAAACCTTACGAAACAACCCTCTATTCACACATGTCAAAAGCAGAGTTTACTGCTCGAATTCCTCTCTGCAGAAAAAAATTGAACCGATCAACTTTCACCGGCACCTCTTGAAAATTTACAAAGCCGATAATGTTTATGTCAGCACAGTTAGGAGATAGGTTCGTCGATTTCAGAGTGGCGATAGAGATGTGTGTGACAAACAGCTCCCCGGTTGCCTAGCTACAGCCACCATCCCACCGCTGACAAAAATGCATTGAGTACGGTGTTGACTAATAAAATAATAAAGTATGGCGCAGAAACGGTCGCTTGTTTTAATGTTACGACTTCTGTTTTCGTAGTGCTTCAAGTTTTGTTTAGTAAAACAGTAGGATGCCTTTTAGAATGGTGTGTTGATCTCTTTGCAATCGATTAGTATTTGCTTTAATATTATGCATTATTTGCAATGAGGGAAAACAGAAGCAGATTTTTGGCGTCATTTACCATAATTGCATGTCTGCTATTACGCTTTGTGGAAAATTATGGCCTGTTTTTTTCAAATTATATATTTCCGACCTTGGTTACAGTTCAAATTCAAGGCTTAAATTTATTTTGTACTTCAAACACTACGTTATGATAAAATAAAACAGCCTCTGTTTTACTGATGTAGTTCATATTGTGAAATCCAGCAGATCGTTCGCCTTTTTTTTTTTACACAGTGATCACCACTTATCAAAGCCCGGAAGCCACTCAGGGATAAGGGTTTTTGCAAGTACATTACGTTAGTGAGGAGATTTGCTGAAATGTTTACTTAAGGGGGCGGTTCATTAGGAATTTGTTAACATTGGACTTGAAGACAACCAAGTTGTAGTCCGGAGGGAAGCAGGCAGACGGAACAGAGTTCCACAGGCGTGCAGTTCTAAGAAAGAAGCTTTGTTCATTGAATCTGCGTTTTGATTTAGGCACAGATATAGAGTGGGGGAAATTTTTCACAGTGGATTCAGCTAGACGGGTGTTTTTCGTGAAAGATTGCCGAGGGGGGACCAGAGATTGGAGTTCAGACGAGCATCTGCCATGGAAATAACGATAAAACAAGGACAGGCTCACAACGTCTCTTCTGTGGGAGAGAGGTTTCAGGGTAGATAAAAGGGCATCCCCCACTAAGCCACGAAGTCTATTTTGTACTCTGTCAAGGCAGGATAGGCTGTATTTAGCAGCTCCTGTCCAGATATGGCAACAGTATTCCATCCTTGGACGTACTTGGCTTTTATATAGATAGAGAATTGCATCCGTAGTGAGATATCTTCTGGAGCGGTAGAAGGATCCCACCATCTTTCCAGCGACCTTGGCAACAGACTTGATGTACGTGTTCCATTTCAGATCAGGAGTAAAGGTCAAACCCAGAAGCTTGTCAAAACACGGGGCCTCACCCAGACGAGAGCCATCCATTTCAATTGATGCCAGATGGGGATCAGAGCGTTGATGATGTAAGGATAGGAGTTTGGTTTTGGATGCATTAAAGGCAGCCAGCCACATCTTGGCGGTTAACCTTCCTATATATACACAGTGTATTTCCAAAATACTGCAATATCACAGAATCAGAATATGAAGTAATGAACACCAATAATTGATTGTATGCCATCTTGCAATGAAGGGAACCGAAGAAATTGTCTATTTTCATGCATATATTATTTATACAAACTCAAATCCCGAAGAAATAAAAATCTATCTAGATTGCTATAAAAGAGAAATTGTCTGTCTCTGTTTGTGTGTGTACATTTCCCTACCAAATTACTCTGTCCATTTTTAGTCTACAAACTCTAGATTTGACAAAACAGATATTGAGATTTGGGAAAATCTTTTTAATCTGTTTTCGGCAAGAAATTTGGCTGTCAAAGGGTCAAAGTTCAAAGATTTGATCTTTGAAAACTTTATCAAACTCCTCCGCTTATTTTGTGTCTAAACACTTGGAATTTTAGATGTAGGTTACTTGGCAATGGCTCAAACATTTTAGTTTGATTTAAGCCAAAAACAATAAATGTTAAGTAGTAAAATTTGGGGTCAAAGTTTTAAAAAAAGTTTACCTCCGTGCTCTCTGCCAAATTACTCAGCCAATTTTTCGGTCTAAACATTTGAAATTTTATATAAAGTGTATTGAGACATGGGACAAGATTTTAAATCAGTTTTTTTTAGAAAGTTTTGCTGCCAAGAGGTCAAAGCTGAAGGAGTTGACCTTCACAAACTCTACCAAACTTATTCGCCATTTTAGGTCTAAATACTTAAAATTTTCGATGTAGTTATCTTGGACATGAGTCAAACGTTTTAATATATACATATATATATATATATATATATATATATATATATATATATATATATATATGCACATTAAATTATGAAGAGTACATAGGACCCGAGCAAAGCCGGGCTGAACTTCTTGTAAACAATAAAACTTAGCAGCAAAAAAGTGTCCTCAGTTACATGCAATATAGTTTCCGTCTTCTAGATCAACAGCAGATGTCCTAACTTTAATATCCCATAGAATAAGAAGATTACTTGACGGGGGCTTCCTAACTAAGGCAATTTCTCTTAACATATCAAAGGCCTTTATTAGGGTCCGGCATAAAGTTTACTTCACAATATCTCTAGTTACGGTAAAGCAGGAAATGGCCTCTCGATTAATTTCTTTGATCGGTTTATAAGAGTAGGGATTGTTGGGCTAAAATCAGAAGCTCAGAGCAATAATGCTGGCATTCCTCCAGGATTCATCCTGGGCTAAATCCTCTTCCTGATCTTCATCAAAGATTTTTCAATCACACCCTTAAATCGTTCGCAGACATTTTTGCTGACGACACTACCATCTATGTTAACACTTCAAATGCCATAAATAACCAAAATCTCTTTGATTCTGCCTTCTCTGCTCTTGAGCACGTGGTGCAATGAGAAAAATGGCGTCTGGTTACTTCGCATGCATCTAAAACCAAGTTTCTATCTTTCCATCATCAACGGCCGTCTGGCATCAATTAAAATGAATGGCTCTTGTCTTGGGGACTTTCCATGTTTTGCCAAGCTTCTTGGACTGATTTTTACTCATGATCTGAAATTAAACACGTACATGAAACTCATTGCTAAGTTCCCTGGTTAGATCATTCTTTCAGTTTAGTGGCTATCTTATTGACGATGCAATTCTGTACCTGCATAAGAGTCAATTACGTCCAATGATGGTGTACTCTTGCAACATCTGGGCAGGGGCTACTCGAAGCACCATAATCGTTCATTCAAAGTTCGAAACTGACTTCGTAACCAAGTATGTTATGCCCTTCCGCTCCCCCTTGCAAGCTTTTCCCCCCGATAAACGATACGTTGCCAAACTATTTCTGCTCTATCGTTATATTCATAGCAACTGCTCGTGTGAGCTCCAATTTATGATCGCATGCTTGCCAACTTTCACGAAAACCACTCGTCTCACTGAAACCAGGATCAATAATTTCCCCTATATGTGCCAAAATCCCAAGAAGGATGGCATGGGCAATGCTTTATTCTTAGAACTGCATGCCCGTTAAACTCTGTTCCGTTTGTCTGCTTTCCAGCTAACTACAATATGTTCGCCTTTATGTCCCACGTAAACAAGTTCTTGAAAACCGTCTCCTTAGGCAAACTAATTTGTTAATTTTCTACTACTAACGATAACTACACTCTTGTCCTAATGATTGAAGTGCACTCAATAACCCTTATTCTGGATCTTAATAAGAGGTGACGCCTTTGTAAAAATAATCCCTCTGTGTAATTGTCAATACCTTTATTTTAAGCGATACAGCATTTTTATTGATTTTTTTCGGAAATCAAATAATATTTCATTTTATATTATACAATCATTTGGAATGGGGAAAAATAAAAGACGTTCCTTGGCGTCTATTTCACATAATTACATGTTTTTCATATTTCGATTTACAGAAAAAATACCCCCAAACACAAAAATAACATTTTGTATTCTCCATTTAGGAGCAGAATATTCAAATTCAATGAATAAATTTATTTTGTTATTCTAATAATACGCAGTATTTATTCTGAAATAAAACATTTTCTGTTTTACTAATATGATTCGTATTTCTAACTCTCGTGAATCCTTCGTGTTAATGCTTCGGCACACAAGATATATACAAAGCATTCTCGACATGTCGCTGCATCGCAAAATGAAAATATAAAGAAATGAAAGTAAACATTTATAAAAAAAACATTCACAGCATTGCAAAAACTGTTAAATAACATAAACAAGAAAACATTTTTATTGCAAAGCAAATAATAATTTAGACATATCATAACACGAATAGTTACATTGTAAACAAGTTAAGCATGCATGGTTCCCCATGAGTACCCAGTGAACGAGGCATAAAATATGACTAAGTTCAGCATTTGTACCCTCATTCAGCACAAAAAATTCCCACAGGCCGTCAAATCCTGGTAAAAATGAACAAACGATGCAGTTTTATGCGTTAGCATGTTTACATTTGAGTTCTAAGCCATGCAAAAAAAAAACAAATCACTAAATCCATCATTTACCCCCCATTTAACCCCAAAAATCACCAAGACATGAACATAAAACTTTGCGTTTAGTACCATGTAAAATTGCTAATAAAAAGACATACACAGAAAATGTTGGACAAATATAGTAAAATTAGCCCCAAAATAGAGTGATTTTATTCGTCCTAAAAGAGCACCTGGAGCACACCCAAGAGTTATCGTGAAGTATAGACAAACAAAATTATATAAAAAATCAGTTGGTTACAACTTTGCAGAAAGTTTTATAAAAATTCAATGCATCAAGTTTTTTTTTTTAATAAACACAAAAGTGTCAATTTAAGCCATTTTAACCGGAAAGGCATCTCTAGGGGGGGAGGGCAACCGGAGTTTTCCCGGAAAACACGTTGTTACTATTTTACTCATATCATGTTTAATGTTTGTGCAAAATTTCAAAAAAAATCCAAAGCGTAGTTATTGAGAAAAATGCGGACATATGAACGAACGAACGGACAAGGGTGACTTTACAGGTCCACCCTCCTTTCCGCAAGGGATCAAAAAGAGAGGCACATCAACTCTACAAGCTGTTGTCACTACTAATCTGCCTACATTCTGCGGATATCTCTTTCATCGAGAACTATTTTACTAGCGGTGGGGGGGGCGGCTTTGCTCCGGCGTAAAATACGCTTAAATATGATATTTTAATTTGCCCAGATATCGTATATATTATTATAGAATCGTGATTCCAAAAGTAAATTAAAAAAAAAGTCTTTAGGCGCCATCAGCTAGAATCAAAGTCGAAACTGTAGCATTCAGAGCTGGTGACGTTACCACTGTACCAAAGTGACACGCATATAAAGTGACCAAAAATACAAAACTGAAAATAAACTCAGATGAATGTACAAAATGTGTAACGATTCTTTCAATTTGGACCCATTTTTTACCCCTTAAAAACAATTTTATCCGGCTAAAGACCCATAAAAGAACGGCTCGTAAAAATCCAATTATTTGAGGCCTCTGCGACTTTTAGCTTTGGAAGAGATAGAGTTTTAAAATACATAGATAGACAGACAAACAGACAGACCGACAGACGTGTAGCCGTTTATATATTAGATTACATCTTTTGCGTTCAGAGAATATAGAAGATCATTATGTTTTTAGTATTTAAAACATAGGTCTATTATTTGCTATAGAAAGCTATTGCTTTTTTTTGCAATCATGTATATCAGCATGTCGTCTCTTTCAATCGTAGACGTGTACCTTTTCTTCCTGAGATTTTCAGGGAATGCTCTGCTCATGGAGTGGAATTTTTCCTGGTATTTGTTTCTTCAAGATTTCATAGACCTGAACATTATTTGCCTTTATTGAGTTAACAGTGCTTTCTTTGTTTTGCTTCTTTTTCTTTGTCTTCTCCCGTGAATGACGATACATCAACCCGTTTATGGAAGAACTTCTATACGGAACGTACAGATATTTTATCAAATTTTTACATCCTGGAATTATTAAAACGTTAAAACACTCCACTGTTATTAGCTTACTCTATATCTGCCGGGGGAGCATTCATTGTTGAACGCCGGTTGCTCTGTTATTTCTGTGTTTGAGCTATTGACATTTCAACTTCTCGTGAAGTCGTTTCTGTGTATCGCTTTCTTATACCATGCGCTAATCTATATTTTGAATAATCTACAATCATACTGAATCCTAAATTGTTTACCGCTTTGTGAATGATGTCTATGCATATTTGCTTTTCGCAAACGGTGCATAGACTATTATCGCAAGACAGAAGATTGAGTTTACTCTAGAAATTACCAATTTAAAGTACGGAGAAAATAGTCACCGAAAGAGAGATACAGAAAAGTTACAAAATTATTGGAAAATACTACTCATATGGGAAGCTGGGTTGTTATATAAAAATGCGTTTCTGGCGTATTTGTGTTGCGGAACGGGACTAAGCTTATACGTCCGTTGAGTTATCAATTTAAGACTATCAAACGAAATGTATTTTCGGCTAAATGAAGACACATTTACAACTCATAAAGTTTAATTTGTTTTTCATTGACATTCATCTACATCAGAACATGTGGGGTCGGAGGTTGATTGTGGCTTACAAAAATGTCCCTTCTGCCAAAGTCTCTCTGTCTCTCTCTCTCTCTCTGTCTCTCTCTTTGTCTCTCTCTCTTTCTCTCTCTCTGTCTCTCTCTCTCTCTCTCTCTTTCTTCTCTCCTTCTCTTTCTCTCTCTTTCTCTCTCTCTTTCTCTCTCTCTTTCTCTCTCTCTCTTTCTCTCTCTTTCTCTCTTTCTCTCTCTCTCTTTCTCTCTCTCTGTCTCTCTCTTTCTCTCTCTCTTTCTCTCTCTCTATCTCTCTCTCTATCTCTCATCTCTCTCTGTCTCTCTCTTTCTCTCTCTCTTTCTCTCTCTCTTTCTCTCTCTCTCTTTCTCTCTCTCTCTCTCTCTATGTGGTTTGTCATTTTTATTATCGTCAAGTGCCCTCACAACATTCTTACATTACCTTACTTGTTTTACAAACCGGTCCTCCAACTGTGTTTATTGTTTCAAAATCAGGTCAGTCGATTGGTTAACTCTGACTTTTCCATAATATCGCTCAGAGCTTTCCGGGACATTATGACATCATTGTGACGTATTTCTCAAGCTAGTTAAAGATCCCCAGGCTGGTCCAGACATAATGATATCATTATGACGTAGTTCCCTGGCTAGTCTTATTTTTGCAATTCTTCTTACTTCTCTCCAACAGTATTACAATGACGTATCAAGAAAATAAATTGAAGAGAAGAAAACTCACGTGGCAAACAAGTTTGATCAAACAAAGGAGGAAATAGATATAACTAGCTGGCATATCTTACGTTGCCCGGGATTGAATGACGATCCAGAAATGCTGAAATGGAATGATGAATCAACAAATCAGTTAAATCATCAGTTTTTCAAACAAATCGATTGATTACCTGTTCTATTTAGGGACCTATCGCGCTGCACAGAGAGGAAGCGCCACATGTCTCCCTGCAGCGAATTAGTCCACAATATATGTTAGGCTTTCACTATAGAAGACCTACTTTTGACTTTATAAGCCTGTTTCTTTTTTTTTTCTTGTCTTCTTTCTTGCCATGTTATAAAGTTGGAGAAAGTAAAGTATGTTTTTAAAGATCCGCGCGTTGTATCTCAGCGGTTGTACTTTGAAATGTTTGAACAATGCGTAGGCAACGCGAGAATGACTTCAAGGGTGTGAGTTCCATATAGAAACGTTGATTTAATTTGAATAAAATAAAATACGCATCAAGTGAACTTGAAAGCTAAATCACAACGCAATATTAGGAAAAAATATTTTACTTGGTTGAAATTTATAATTTAAGTATACTTCGGAGCCCAACCCCTATCCTCGCGTTGTATCTCAGCGGTTGTATTTTCAAATGTTGGAACCGTGCGTTGGCAACCCGAAAATAACATTAAGTGTGTGAGTTCAACATTTCAAAATACACAAACAGACTTTTATTTCTCCAAGTTTACAACATGGCAATAAAGAAGAAGAGAAAAATACTGAGGATGGAGTTTGATTCCGAAATATATTTAAATTATAAATTTCAAGCAAGTAAAATATTTGTTTATTTTCCGAATATTGCTTTCAATCGCACTTGATGTGTATTTTATTTTATCTTACGTGTCACGTTATTGTTTCCTTTTCTCAATGCGAAACATCAAGGCAAGTCTTTTGTGAATAAATCCTTATTCTTCATTACTAAATCTAATCCTTCGTTTAATCTCAAAGCGATGTAAATGTCATCTCTTTGTAAACGCCAAGTTGATCGACGTTTGCGCATGTAAGGGTTTTTTAACCTCTGTCTCCTCATGCCTTAAAAACATGCCATAATTGGTTCACGTGGTTGTTGACAAACAATTCTGACGAAATGTATCAAAAATAATTCATGTCAACAGTGTTTCGTTATCACAGATAAAATAACCTGTGGGTAACGCCGAGATAAAAATGGCGGACGGCTTTAAATTCACACTTATTTTCAATATGTCGGCGAGAAATTGTATGAAAATAAATTATCACTTTGTTAATTTAAACAGAGACATTGCTTTAAAAGAAGAGAAGCATTTATGGTCCCGCGTAAGTGCACAGTTAACCGGGCATAAACATGACTAAGTTCAGCATTTGCCCTATCCCCCATTTAGACAGAAAAAGTCCCCCAGGGGACGTGAAATCCTTAGAAAAATGAACAAACTGTGCAGTTCAAGGCTTAACATATGCAAATTTGAGTTCTGCCTTATGCAAAAAAAATAACTTACTAAGTCCATCATTTACTCCCCACCATTTAGCCCCAAAAGTACCCAAGCCCTTAACATATTTAAATTTGAGTTCCGCACCATGCAAAACTGCTAAATAGAAATACACATAAAATTTTGGACACATATAGTAAAATAGTCTTTAAAATGGAGTGTTTTTATTAGCCTTAAACTAGCCCCTGGGGAACACCAACGGGTCACCGCGAAGTATACTCAAACAAAATTATATAGAAATCAGTTAGTTACAACTTTTCAGAAAGTTTTATAAAATCCAAGGTATGATTTTTTTTTTTTTTAATAAGCAAAAAGGGTAAATTTTAGCCATTTTTACCCGGAAGACACCCCAAGGGAGACAACCGGAGTTTTTCCGTCAAATCTGTTCTCTTAGCTTTTTTACTCATATCATGTTTAATGTTTGTACAAAATTTTAAAAATTACAACAAGGCGTAGTTATTGAGAAAAGTGCGGACAGACGAACGAACGGACGAACAGACAAGGGTGAATTCACAAGTTCACCCTCCTTGTCTCGGGGGACCAATAAATAAATTAATATAATTTAAAAAAATAAAGAGGGTGCAAGATCAGGAGAGTAGGGGGATGGGGAAGGATTTCATAACCACACGCCCGTGCTTCTGGTCTGGCAACATGCGAATTGTGGACCGGAGCATTGTCTTGCAGGAGGAGGGTATCTTTGCTGATCTTGCCCCGCCTCTTGATTTCTAATGTCCCTAATATATCATCATATATAATGATAGCTTCCCTTAATTTCCTCAAAAGTGAAGCATAATAGGCTCCTGTAATTGTGGTACACTTTGCCAGGAAATCTGTCAGCACTACTCCGTCCTGGTCCCAGAAGACTGTGAGCATGACCTTGTCAGTGGAGGGCTTCGCCATTGCATTCTTTGGAGGTGGTGAGTCCAAGTGTTTCCACTGCATTGACTGGGCTTTGGTCTCTGGATCATAGTGATGGACTCAGGTTTCATCTTGTGTAATCAGTCTTTTGAAAAACTTTAACTCATCTTCTTGGCACATTTCCAAATTCATCCTCGAGCACGCGACGCATTCTCGCTTTTGAACTGGTTTGAGCAACATGGGAATCCATCTGGCAAACACCTTATGTATATGCAAATGGTCATAAACGATAGTTTCCACAGACCCTGTACTAATCTTGAAATCTTGGGCTATTTGGCGAATAGTAATACGCCGATCTTCCAGAATGGCAGCCTCAACTTGACGGACAGATGCCTCATCAATGGCAGAAGGGGGCGACCAGGTCTGGGAGCTGTTTCCACAGATTTCCGGCCATGTTTGAATTCCCGATGCCAGCGTTTTACAAGGTCATGTGTTTGGGTATTATCACAATAAGTCTCTTTCATTTTATCAAAAGTCCTTTGTGGTGTGCGTCTTTTCAAATACAAACATCGGATCACTGCTCGACATTTAATAGGCTCCATTTCACACCTGACTCAGTTCAAACACCTGTAAAACAGAAACCACAATTAGTTCAGAGCTGTAATTTGCCAAATAATCCGTAGAGATATAAATCATTGCACATGCAAAATTTCAGCTAGATCAGACAACAGGATTGCACGCCCCTCGTATATATATATATATATATATATATATATATATATATATATATATATATATGAAACGCAGAATATTCAGTGTAGCTTAATCGCCATATATATTTTATAAATTACTATATATATATATATATATATATATATATATATATATATATATATATATATATACTGCTGATCAAAAATTGAAGACCACTTAATCTTTTTTAAAAAACTTTTGAGGGATAGATTTTAAACTCTTCTGACTTAAGGTTACCAATACTACAATCTGAAAGGTTATGAAAACAAAAGGCTACATTCCAAAGATTTATTTTTAAAATTTACATTTTTATTAAATTAGGCTTTTTATACATGATCAATATTATAAGACCAGAGACAAAAATTGCATTAAATTGTAAAATCTGTGTGAAAAGTGTATGAAAACATTCGACAATCAAACTTAATTATGAATTCTACCCCCACTAGTTTTGATGACTTCAAGTATTATTATTTGTTGTTGAATATTATTTGCCATTTCGATAAACCTCCCTTATCATCCATCCAGAAACATTTTCAATTGGTTTCAAGTCGTGTGAGCATGAAGGATGTCCCAAGAAATGGATTTCATTTTCTTGTAGAAAGCTCAAGGTTTATCTTGCATTTCGGATTGCCGCATTATCCTGTTGTAATAAACATCCATCCCCACACAAACGATGATCCTCCATCATCAAAGATGCTTTTTGTAGCAGGCTTACATAACCATCTGCTATCTGACGACAATGCACCAGCTGGTGTTCCATCGTCTCTCTGTAAGAAAAGGCACCCCATACCATTATGGCCCCCCATCATTATGACGTGTGGAAAATATTTGAAGGGGCATGTTTATGTCATGCCAATATCTCTGGATGCCATCAGCACCATCTAAATTGAATTTTTTCTCATCAAAAAAACAGGGCTTTCTTCCACTTCTCAACGTCCAAAGTTTGGTATTCACGACCAAATCTTAAGCGGTTCACTTTCTGAAGTGGAAGAAATCGAGGAATTTGTTCATGCCTTTTATTTACGATGCTTTTTAGTTATAAGTGTTATAAGTGTCGTCTGATGGGTATTGGACTACAATCAGATTGTGTAACCTCCTTAATTTGACTAGAAAAATCATCTGTCATTCATAACAACGCATCTGATTCTCCTATTCAATGCAGGAGAATGTTTTTTGAGGGTGGGGGGGGGTCTACGAAAGGATTTTGCTTTTCCATAATTCTCAGTGTTCTTTAGAAAGTTGCAAATAACACTTTTACTGTGATTTACCTTAGCTGCTATCGCTTGCTGTGATAAACCTTGCTTATGGAATCCTAGAATTCGAGAGCGCTCAACTTCGGTAAGTATTCTTGCTTTAGGCATGGTAACACCTTTACCCAATGATTGCTAATCTCTAACTAAACTAGAAACATTAGAATTACCATAAATCTAACAATTTGTACCCTTGATTTTATAATTTTGATCATGTGTAAAAAGCCTAGTTTAATAACAATGCAAATTTTTAAATAAAATTTTCGGAACCTACCTTTTTGTTTCCATAACCTTTTAAAGTGTAGTATTAGTAACATTAAGTCAAAAGAGTATAAATTATGTCCTTAAAAAAAAAGGTTTCTTTTAAAAAATGTAAAGTGGTCTTAAATTTCTGTTCAGCAGTGTATATATATATATATATATATATATATATATATATATATATATATATACATATATATATATAACAAAGCCCTATCTCAAGAGTAAATCGTTGTGCTAATATTTTAATCGTTTTTAAACGTAAATAAATTTATTTAGTATCCCCGTACTTTTGGGACATTTAATAAGTTCCCCATTAGAACTCTTTATTTTTCGACACAATATTATTTAGTTTGCTATCGATTTTCTCCTGACGAGATGATAACCGAAACTTCCGCCTATTATTTTTAAAACTATATAAAAATTCTGTACCTCTAACCATTTATATATATATATATATGTGTGTGTGTGTGTGTGTGTGTGTGTGTGTGTGTGTGTGTGCGTCTGTGTGTGTGTGTTTAACAACTCATTTTATATTTTTAAAATTATATAACTAAACACAATTTATTTGAATTTAATAATTGCATATTATATAGCGCGACCCAATGACAACATCCTTGCTTTTGTGTTTACCATAACATTCTGATTAAAAAAAATAAAAATAAACTATTAATATGGAAACAAGACCAACATGACAAGCAGCAAAATTCCACCCCTTCACAGTAGAGACTCTACGTGTAAGAAAGCCTTCTACTCTAATAGTTTCTTCCCCAGAATTGCTAGACTTTGGAACTCCCTTCCGGGTTCCTACTTTCCCAACTGTACTGACATGTGTTCAAGTGTGATGTGAGCAGACATCTCGCTGCTCAACTCCTTACATATTATCCTTGCAACTTATGTCCCCGATAATAGTCTCCGACCTCAAAGTGTCACTGTGCCTTGTTTGGGGTGAAAATGGAATTAATATATATATATATATATATATATATATATATATATGTTTAACATTTGTTCGAGAAAAGTTTGATTTACTCTTGAGATAGGGCTTTGTTAAACTCACACCAGTGACGCTTCACATAAATAAAGAAGAGATGTATTCAATTAACTAAATGCAAGCTGCTCAATGGTGGCAATTATCATATCGTCATCCAGCACGAAAGAAACGCATATCAATTGGCATTTAATTAGCCATATTTCTTTTCTCTTTCTATGTTGCTGCCATCTTTGGAATCGCGAAACCGCGCATGCGTCGTCTTCCCCGACTTCTCCATTTTAGAGCAGAGCAATTCGTTTTAGCATGCCGATTGCACTGTGTAATTTATGCACTGATGAGAGGCGGGTACGTGTACTATGATTACAAAGACGAAGGAAATATTAAAAAAAATAATAATAATCATTTCTGACAAGCATTTAGTGAATGTGCTTCGTTTAATGTTGACGATGAAAATTATTTACACACACGTACAACGACACAAACCCATGAAAATAATATTTATATTCTAATAGTAATAAATAAAATCTAATATATAAAAGCTATATGTCTGTCTGTCTCTATATGTTCAACTCTATCTCTTTTGAAACTAATGATTGGATTTTTTTACGGACTGTTTTTTTATGGGCCTTCAGCCAGTAAAAATAGTTTTAAAAGGTCAAAAATGGATCAAATTGAAACAATCTTTTAATTAATGGGGATATAAAATGAATAGTTTTCAATGGGTATTATTTCAATTTGTTATTTTTCTCTTGACCTATCTGTTCCCTTTTTCTCAGAAACCTCTGGATCCTTTTTACGATAAGGTGCAGTGAACTAAGTATTATGATATCCGTTTGATTAGGGATTAATAGGGCTTAGTCCTAACAATTCCACATTTACTCTCAAACTTTTCTTGGAAACTACTGGGCTGATGTGGCTGAAATTTTGTATAGACTTTTTGCTATAAGTAAGTGTTATGGTATTTATTCGATGCACACGTAGACATTAATAGGGATTAGTATTTAATGCAAAAACGAGTACAAATTTAACCATAAAGCACTCGTTCTAAGTCAATAGGCTGTAACTTTTGCCCATTTTTAATGTGCTAAAAAGCCTAGTATTAAATAATCCCAAAAGGCTTAATTTTTCAGAAAAATGACAAATCCAACCAAATATTTAATAAAAAAATGTAGATTGCAGAAAAAGAGAAAGGTAATACTAAATAATCTACTTGGAAGTAAACACAAATATTTATATAACTCCCCCTTCCTCTCTCAGATGACTAGCTTAAAAAACTCTTATTAGATCCAATTTTTGTTACATACATTATTGACAACAAAATGGGTTTAGTATTACTCCTGAAGAGCTCCTTTTTACTAGTATTGGGATGATTAATGATTAATTAAAATCAGGGATCGAAAAAATGTGTTTATCTTCTGATGCCAAAAAACAATTCCTTTGTCTTTTTTTAATTAGATTTTGCTTACAACAAAATCGTCTACTGCTGTTATTAATAATAAAATAATAAATATTTTTATGGGCCTTCAGCCAGTTCGAATAGTTTTAAAAGGTCAAAAATGGATCAAAATTTAAACAATCTTTATACCTTTTGCACATTCATCTTCATTTATTTTTAATTTTTTATTTGCCCATGTGCGTGTCACTATGGTACAGAGGTAACGGTTCCAGCTTTGTATGCTACAGTTTTGGTTTCGATTCTAGCTGATAGCGGTCAAATACCCATTTTCAGTTTGGAAATGCTGACGACAATACAATCTCTGTAAGCTTATTAAAGGCCGAACACGATTAAGTTCTCTCTGATTCTCTCTCCTCTGATCTTGAGCATGTGGTACAATGGGGAAAGAGGTAGCTGGTTACTTTTAATATATCTAAAACCAGCCTTCTATCTCTACACCATCTACGCTCTGATGCCACCCTGGCATCGGTTGAAATGAATGGCTCTCGTCTTGGGGAGGCTCCGTGTTTTGACAAGCTTGACCTTTACTCCCGATATGAAATGGAACACGCACATCAAACCCATTGCCAGGGTAGCTGAAAAAATGGTGGGATCCTTCTACCGCTTAAGTAGATATCTCACTCCTGATACAATTCTCTACCTATATAAAAGCCAGGTACGGCCAACGATAGAGCACTGTTGCCACCTTGGGCCAGGATCTGTAAGAAGCAGCTTATTCTGCCTTGAAAGAGTTCAAAATAGACTTCGTAGCTTCGTGGGGGTGCCCTTTTTCTTCCCTGCAACCTCTTCTCCACAGAAGAGACTTGCGAGCCTGTCTCTGCTTTATCGTTATTTTCATGGCAAGTGATCAGCTAAGCTTCAATCTGAAAAAAAAGGTAGTAGGCATTTTTACATCTAATGGTATTTACTGTGTAGATATATCCTTGCCAACGTTGTTAAGAAGAAGGGGGGCTCTCTCTACCGTGATAGAAAGTTACTTCAGCTTGAAAGTATTCTGTACCTCTACAAGGCCACCATTCGCCCATGTATGGAGTATTCTTGTCACATTTGGTCTCGTACATGTGCTACCAATTTCTCACTCCTGGATAGGATTTAAAAGAGAGTCGCCAACCATAAATGTCCTTAACTGTCTAAGTTTCAACATCTGCCTCGTCAAAAAATGTTGCATCCCTCTGCCTGTTTTACAAGTTTGTTAATAGTAGATGCTACGACGAACTGCAAGCAAATGTAACCCCAGGACGTAAATACCCCGACACAACCAGAAATCAGCAAAATCCCACCCCTACACAGTAAAGATCCCTATATGTACGAAGGCCTTCTACTCTAATAGTTTTTTTTCACAATAACTGCGAGACTTTGAGCCCCTCTCCGATTCCTGCTTCCCCAACTGAACTGATATGTAGAAGTTCAAGTGTAATGTGAACAAACATCTTGCTGCTCAACTACTTACATAGTATCCCTTCAATTATGTCCCTGATAGTACCTATTTACTATGCCTCCCCACGGGACAGTGTTAGACACCAGGGTCGTTTTTTAACGTGGAGAAAAGGTACAAAAATAAAAATTGTCTCAGTCGTGAAGGATTTCTCCTCCACCGAAAGAGAACAAGAAATAGAAGTGCAGCATCTGAAGAACAGATACTACACTTTGATCTGGTCCCGAAGGCCAAGGTGGCACTGTGCATTTTTTGGGGCGGTGGGTGGGTGAAACTGTAATTTTAAAAAGTCACTGCGAGAGACCTGTCACCGATTTCAATGATAATAAAAATATGGGAGTGTGAAACATTCGTTGATCATACTTTCAATCCCGGGCAACGGAGGGTCACATTGCTTATGAGCTAAGAAACAACAAAACAGTACTGTATGTAGATTACTATACATATATATATATATATATATATATATATATATAAACAGCGAAACAGTACTGTATGTAGATGACTATATATATATATATATATATATATAGTCATCTACATACAGTACTGTATGTAGATAACTATATATATATATATATATATATATATATATATATATATATATATATACATATATAAACAGCGAAACAGTACTGTATGTAGATAACTATATATATATATATATATAGTTATCTACATACAGTACTGTTTCGCTGTTTCTTAGCTCATCAGTGCCGCTAAACTGAAAACTGCCTAAAGCCAGGATCGAAACCGACTGCCCAAATGGCAGACAAGGCTTCTCACTATACGTTATACGGCTGATGCTGCACGGGTAATGAATTAACGATGTTTTGACATTGTCCAAATGCCTCCGCTCGATTTGTTTACACACAGAGCGTCGCTTAATACGCGTATGGCAGTTTTTATATCACATGCCAATATGTTCAACCCAATATAAGGGAGCATTATATATATATATATATATATATATATATATATATATATATATATAATATATGTGCGAGTGTGTGTGTGTGTGTGTGTGTGTGTGCGTGTGTGTGTGTGTTGTCTGATAAATCATGTCATTGATATCTGATTTTAGATTCCATGGAATTTGTATTTTGGGGGAAAACTGAATGGCTTACCTCTTCTGTGTGACATAACATTTATTTCTGAAGCAAATCCTTGAACGTTCAGTTTCTCTTCTTTTCGTTTAAATGACACAAGTTGTTTGGGGAATACTTGCGCAATCACATTATACAGACACATCCCCGTGTCATACTGTGCCAAGCAAACGCAACTCAAAACAACGCTGGAAAACGTAAGTCCATCCCCGTAACATTATTTATTCACATGGCCATCTTCTACAATATAAATCTCAACTGTCTGTTTAAATATATGCACGTATGTATTATGTATGTATGTATGTATGTATGTATGTATGTATGTATGTATGTATGTATGTATGTATGTATGCATGTATGGATGGATGGATGGATGTAAGCGGTGGTGAAGGAAACATCTCTCGGGGAAGTAAAACTAATATAAAACCTGCGATGACTGCTGCATTAAAGATGTTGACTTGCTCTTCTTTTTGGATCAATGTGGCAGTTGTTTAGAGAGTGGGATTGTCTCGGTGCAAAGTCTTTCCAATAACAATCCTCATGCACAGGCATTGCTCGATATAAATTAGATACACTTTTTACCATCTCGTGTATCTTGACAGCAAAAAGAAAAAAAAAGAAAAAATTCAATTGCGGACGTACAAAACAGCAGGTGGTTTGAAGCGGCATGTGATTATACACAGAAGAGAACATCAAGAATGTGCCGCTAGTGACGCACGTCTGCACAATGGGTGACAAGGAATGCCAGGGGTTGGTAGGGCTTAAAAGCCATCTTCGTGCAGCCCATGACTGAATATTTTTGTGTTTCTGTATACTATTTTTTTCTATATCAACTAATGGCAATGTTCGAAAACGAAAATTGCTGCCATCATCATGTGTGTATGTATGTGTGTATGTATGAATGCATGTATGTATGTATGTATGTATGTCAGGTCATGTCATATGCTACTGGTACCATGTAACCCAGTACTACCTGCTCATGGTCGGGTCACCGGCGACTAAACTGGTTCCCCCACCAGACTTGTTTGGTGAGGAGGGCGGCTAGTCTCCCTGAAGGATTAAAAACAAGACCTTCCAAATGGCGAATGAACTCCTTTTCTGGGTCAACGGCCAATTAGCATCGTGTATATTTGTGTGTGTGTGTGTGTGTGTGTGTGTGTGTGTGTGTGTGTGTGTGTGTGTGTGTGTGTGTGTGTGTGTGTGTAGATGTATTGGGGTGGAGAGGACTCCCGTAAGCCGTGGTGAAAGCAAAGCAACCTTTCTAGGAGAAGCAAATCTCGGATTTAAAAAACCATAAAGCGGGAGACCAGTACCCGCATTAAGCTGGTCTGCAGTTTAATTTGTTGCTGGCTATGTTGCTCTTGTTTGTTGCTGAATCTCAACATTTTGAACCGAGAGAGAGAGAGACTTAGCTGTCGTACAAAGCTAAGACTCTGTAACATCATCTTTGTATACATACTCTCTCAGGCATTTGGGCTCATGAATTTTAAATGTCTAAGTGAGTGGCACTCGTCTGACAAGAGACGTTGCAATCATCATGTATGTATGTATGTATGTATGTATGTATGCATAGATGGATGCCACTTGAAGCAAACAAGGGTATTCTCCAAAAGCGACTCCGCCAAATGAAGAATCAGGGGTGGGCTAAACTCGCCAACCAAATCCAGGTGGCTTTTGATTGTAAAGACCTCAAATGCATGTACCATTTGCTTAAAAAAGCTTTCGGTCCTCAAACACTATCTACATCTCCCCTACTCTCAAGGGATGGAGTTGCCTTTATAAAGGATCCTAACAAGATTCTCCTTCGTTGGACCGAGCATTATTCTGATCTCTTTGACAACCCTTCTAATGTTGATGAATTTTTATCACAACAGAAGCTTATCCATGAAATGTCCGTGTTCCCATCTGAGAATGAAATTAGAGATGCAATCAAGGAAGTGAACGTTGGGAGAGCTCCAGGGCTTGATGGTATTCCTGTGGAAGTCCTCTTACATGGGGATGATAAACTTGTTCATGAAATTCTTCATCTTATCACTGATGTCTGTTCCCGTCCATCATGATTGGGTTGATGCAATTCTTATATCACTGTACAGGGGAAAGGGGTCCGGGACCGACTGTGGAAGTTATCGTGGGATAAGTTTGTTGGAAGCGGTTGGCAAAGTATTTTCCAGGGTTCTACTCAATAGATTGTTAAAGTATATTTGTCCATCCGTCACTCCAGAAAGCCAAAGTGGCTTTCGTCCGGGCAGAGGAACCACGGATATGATCTTCTCTACTCGTGTCCTGCTTTATCAGGTTTTTGTTGATTTGACTAAGGCTTTTGATACGGTGAACAGAGGTGCCCTATGGATAATTCTGGGGAGGTTGGGATGCCCACCTCAATTTCTACGATTAATCAGGGAGCTCCACACTAATATGAAGACTCGCCTGAACTTCAACGGATGCCTATTGGAACCCATCTCGGTTGACAATGGTGTGAAGCAGGGTGATATCCCAGCACCTAGACTTTTTTCAATTTATTATGCAATTGTGTTATCGTATGCCTTTAGGGAATGTTCTCTAGATGTTTATTTGCGTTTCAGAACCAAAGCTAGGGTCTTTGATCTTCGTCGTGTTCATGCTTCTACAAGGACCTTTCAGCACCTGGTTCGTGAATTGCTTTATGTGGATGACGCCGATCTCGTAGCCCATGGTAAGAGGGATATGCAGAGTATCATGGATCTGTTTTCGGGGGCCTGTGCGTCTTTTGGGCTTACTATTAGTCTTAAGAAGACTACGGTCATGTTCACACCTCCACCCGGTAGTTTGTATGTGGAACAAAATATGTTTGTCAACAACCAGAGACTTGCCGTGCTTGACACATTTGTATATTTGGGTAGTACTCTCGCCAGAGATGGAACCCTGGATGCTGAGGTCAACTATAGGATACAGCTTGCCACTAAGGCTTTTGGTGGCTTAGAGAAGCGAGTATGGTCTGACAGGGGTATAACTATTTATACAAAGATCAGTGTCTATCAATCTTGTATTTTACCGTCCCTGCTTTACGCTTCTGAGGCCTGGACAACTTATGGTAGACACATAGAAGTAACGGAGAGAGTGCACCAGAATTTCCTGAGACACATTCTGGGCATACGGTGGAGCACTTTTATACCTGATGTGGATGTTCTCATGCGGGCTGATTTACCTTGTACCGAGAAGTTGATTATACGCAACCAGATGAGGTGGGCTGGACATCTGACAAGGATGGACGACAATAGATTGCCAAATCGCCTGTTCTATGGTGAAATTACACAAGGAAAGCGTCCACCACATAAACCGAGGAAACGCTTTTAGGATAACATCAAAGATAATCTTAAAGCTCTTGGTATTGACGTGTTCAGTTGGGGAAGTGCTTCCAATGATCGTAAAAAGTGGCGCTCCTTAGTCTATCATGGCTGTAATAGTTTTGAGAAGAAAAAATATGAGCATGCAAAAATGAAGCGTAATATCCGGAAGAAAAATCTGTCAGATATATCAGGTCTGTCAGAGGATTTCATGCAGAACCACACCTATGATTTATGCGGTAAAATGACTTTATCCGGAGCTGGCCTGGCTAGCCACAAGCGTTCACATGGAGATCAATTTTTCTTTGATGGGGTAAACTTTTCAGGGCACAGATGTTCTGTTTGCTCTGTGGTCTGTAAATCGAGTGTAGGCCTAAAGCGTCATATGAGCGTCCACAGTAGAGCAGCACCATTTGGCATCCCTCAATCTCAGTTTAAGTGTGACCTGTGTAAAAGCAGGGCTGGTCTGAAGAGCAACCTTCGTTCGCACAGAAAACAGGAATTGATTCATTCTTGATCACATCTCCACATGTACATATGTGTGTATAAGTGTATATATGTGTACATAATTATAATATTATAAAAAATTTTTTTTTTTCAAAATTACATGAAAATAATTGAGTAATCAACAATAAAGCAAGGGAAATATGGTCTTCTTTTGTCAAGAAGTGACAATCACCATGTATGTATGAACGGATGGATGTGTGTATGGATGTATGGATGTATTATGGATGTATATATGTGCGTATGTATATGTGTGTACGTATGTGTGTATGTATGTATGTATGTATGTATGTTTGTATGGATGGGTGGATGTATGTGTGTATGGATCTATGGATGTATGGATGGATGGATGTGTTTCTCGCAAAAACTTTAGATAGCATCGATAGATTTTTACAAGATCGGTATCACCTTTAAGCGTGACCCTTCGGACAACAAATATTGAAAAATTCACTAAAAACACTAATTCCTTCATCATAAACAAGGAGCTTATCTACAGGAAGGGGTCGCTTTTTCGCTGATATTTTCGAAAATCATACCCTCTTTTCGATTAACTAGCCTTAACTAAAACCTCCGTCACTTTCGGTTTGAGGAGAGCGCAACAGCGAAGACGTCACATTTTTCACGTTATTTTCCTCCTTGCGGTACGGGTTCAGGCCTCCCTGTCTGCTATCACTTTAATTTTTTGGCTCAACACACCTCCAAACACCCGGGAAACGCTGGCCACCCAAGCTAGTCTTCTATAATATAAATCGCACCTATCTGTTTAATGTATGTATGTATGTCTGCTTAAAACTTTCGACAGAGGGGACGGATTTTCTAGAAGATCGGTATCGTTTTAAAGCACGACACTTAGGACAACAAATATCGAAAAATTGGCTAAAAACATTAATTGTATCATCCATAACTCGGCACTTTTCTTCAGGGTGGGGTCGCTTTTTTTCGCTGATATTTTTGAAAGTCATCCGCTCTTTTCGGTTGATTAGCCTTCCGGTTTGCGATGGACGCAACGGTAAAGACGTCACGTTGTTTTATCTCGTTCTATTTCATCCTTTCCGGAACGGGTTCGATCCTGGCTGCCTGCCTACTATTCTCCCCCTCCTTTTTTTTTGTTCAACACACACCTTCAAACACCCGACCAACGCCGGGCATGCATGTTAATTGAATATTAAGCTATGTCCATTTTGGATTTAGAACTCTAACCCATTACAAAAACTTCTTAAATCTGGTGTGAAAATTTTCACTAGCTGTCCCGTGTTGTCATTGCTCATGAGCGTTTTCTTTTCATTTTGCTTTTTTTTTTCATCAACTTATACTTTAAATACAATTTTGACATTAACAGTTAAACAGATGTAGTCTACGTAATAAGGGTTTTCTATTTTAATGTAGGAAACTGACAAGCAGTGTTTATTACAAAAGAATCCATTCATCTTATTCTATCTACTTTGTGTTTAGCAGTTAATTTTTTAAATTGACACGAATAAAAAATAGTAAATTAATCATTTCAAAATGTTTTCAAATCAATAGAAAACACACCAATTGTAAAAAAAAAAAAACGATTAATTATTTTTAAAATATGTTTACTCAAAAATTATTCCAGTTATAAAAAAAAATAATTTTATTAGTTTTAATAAAAGAGTTATAGAAAATAAAGTACGTTTTCTTCCGTGATAATAATTTAAAAAAATGAAAACAAATTATTAATTCTTACAAAACATCCGACCCTTAATATAATAGGGATTTAGTTTATGATAAACATCGTATACAAATTTCTAAATTACAAAGACCGGAAGTCATCGTTAAATATTCTTTGTTCCACAAATGTAATTAAAAACGCGAAATTATATTACTAGAACTGCACGCCTGTGGAACTTTGTTCCGCCTGCTTGTTTCCCACCTGACTACAACCTGGATGTCTTCAAGTCCAACGTAAACAAATTCCTGATGAACCGCCCCCTTAAGTAGACATTTTTACTAAACCCCACACTAACGTACTGTACATGCAATAAACCTTATCCCTGAGTGGCTTCCGGGCCTTGATAAGTGGTGGTCACCTTGTAAAAAAACCGCATCCAATAAATTTCAATAATTGTCCGTAAATATTTTGTTTAATTTCTTTTTTTTATTATTGAACGATTATTGACACTCAACTATTTGTCTTATAAGACTACCATTCTGTTTTTTTTTCTGAGTCAACAAACTTTGCACTATCAAGCCTGACTTGTTGTTCTGGTGAAGTAATAAAAATATGTCAGCAAGTTAAAATGAACACCGAAAACCAATTTTCAAAGTCCTTATCCGCGGAGTTTCGTTGGGATTAATATACAAGTATATTGTCGATATTTCCTACCGACGAGTGGGGGGGGGGAAGAAAAGATGTTTAGCTTGCAACGAAAAATTATCTCGTTGCCTACAAGCAAACGTATTCTTGTGAATATAACGCGCTGTTAACAGTTGTCATACCGGTCTGATAGATCTCTAACAACGACAAGAACAAACTACAACAAGCCTACAAAAGTGACTCTTTTTATAGTCTCAATCTCTCGTTCAGCGAGATTGAAACGAGACTGGAATGTCTATTTAAGCTATAAGGAATAGACATCCTATTTTCTTCATTAACAAACACCAGGCCGGACCGTTCACAGCCATGAGTGTCTTTCCCTTCCCACCGAGCCACCCCCGGTAAGTCAATCAATTTAATTATCACAATATAAATACTGGTATTTATATTAGATTGAAGTTTATCCTTGTTTGTATCAAGTAAATACTTCATTCCCTTTTGCCGGTTTTATTTTATATATATATATATATATATATATATATATATATATATATATATATATATATATATATATTCAATATTCAAGCAAATATTAGTAAATGCAACGGAGACACTTTGCTTTGTGATTCCTTTTTAATTTTTCTGATTTGTCGTATAATCTTTTTTGTATCTAAATGAAAAATATTAATAGAAGTTCCCTGATTTTTGCTGCTACAAGCGTTTTCGATTCGTTCCCAAAGCATCTTCAGGTGTTGAAGTAAAAGTGCGAAGGAGCGAAAATTGGAATCAAAAGTAAACGGCGTTAGGCGTTGATAAGTTAAAATATGTAGAGTCGATGAAAAGTCGATTAAAATTGTATGTATTACAATCAGTCGGTACATATGTGTACACATTAATCGTCAATCCAAACAAAGATTTTACTGGTTATAAACCATCCTTGCTGCGGGATTACTATTTCCTGTTAATTTCAGTGTTATGTAACGAGTAGTTTAGGAGTTTATCGGTTAAATATTTATACACAAACATACACACACACATCTACTGTTTTATTTATATAGATCAATAATCATCACACATATTCATTCATTTGTGGTGAGAGTCAGTGCTTAAAAGTAGCACTTACTCACAACATATACATTTACGATCTTTATCTTTGCTAAGAAAATTGATCATATCATGCCGGCTTATTTCGTAGCTAACATTCACGTCTGGAAAGATTTCAATGTTCATAATGTTGAACGGATAGTTCACGCAAACAAAACATGTAAGATGCTTAGATTTCTCTGTTTCTTATTGCCCAACACATTGTTTTAGAACTAACTCAAATACCTGACGATGACGAATAATCTGCAAGTCTTCTAGATTATTTTTTAACAACACGATCCCAGCCCTGTTTCCACGAGGATTTTTTGATCACTCGGTTATCTTTATAAAGATAAAAACGAAAACACTATATTGAACAGTGTAATGAAACTTCATGTATGACTAAATCAGTATCCAAACCTTCATAACGGAATTACCCCTACATTTATTTACATATATAAAAAGCAAAATGTGAGCTTGTGAGTGTGTTTGTATGTCTGCGCAAGAACATTTGGCAGAAGCGATAGTACCTCAAAAAGCCGGTATCGTTTTAAATCTCGACACTTCGAACAACAAATACCAGAAAATGGGCCCAAAACACTAATTCTTTCACCCTCAACTGGGCGGTTTCCTACAGGGAGAGGTCGTTTTTTTGCGTAGCCATTTTTTGCAAATCATCGTATCGTCGTATCGGTTTGGATGACTACTTTATTTCAAGATTGCGAACTTCCGGTCGAACAATGAAGCATCGGTAACGCGTCAGATTTTATTTTACTTTCTTTTCTGCCTTCGCGTCACGAATTCAAGCCTGCCTGCCTACTACCACTTTTTTGACACCTCTTTCCATCTTGGCTTGCGCCCCCTTTTACTGCCACTTTTTAACACCTCTCGCCACTTGGGCTGCCGATGCTTGTTTGATTTTTACCCCCCCCCTCGTTCATTACTACCACTTTTTTTTCATAACACTTCCGCCTTCGCGTCACGGTTTCGAGTACTTTTTTTCTTTTTTCACACACCTACAAACACCCGGGCAAGGCGGGGCACCCATGCTAGTCTATAATATAAACCTTACCTGTCTATTATTCTGTGTGTATGTTTTTATTCTATGTCTGCTTAAAACTTTCGACAGAGGAGATGAATTATGGCGTGATGCATATCGTTTTGAAGCTTGAGCCTTCGGACGACAAATATTGAAAAATTGCCTATTTCACTCTCAACTTAGCACCTTTCTACAGGGAGGGGTCGCTTTTTTCGCCGATATTTTCGAAAGCCATTCTCCTCTTTTCGATTTACTAGCTTAATTCAAACTTTCGCCACTTCCGGTTTGGTTATAAGCGCAACAGCAAAGACGTTACGTTTTTTTTTCACGTTCTTTTCAACCATCGCGGTCCGAGTTCGAGCCTGTCTGCCTACTATCACTTTTTTTTTTTTTTTGCTCAACACATACCTCCAAACACTTGGGAAACGCCGGGCACCCAGACTAGTCTTAAATGTCTGCTGACAGGCGGGAGATGAGTCAGCATATATATATATATATATATATATATATATATATATATATATAGGGTGTCCATAAAGTCTGGCTATTTAATATATATATATATATATATATATATATATATATATATATATATATATATATATATATATATATATATTCCTTTTCGGAAAGTCGCAACGCTGATTCTTACTATCACTATTGCTGATCCCTTCTGCTGGAACTATCACGATTCGAAAACCGTCTCTGTTCCTCCCTCGATTCTGAATGACCCAGGAAATTCCTACGTTTCCTCAAAATGCAATCTTCCCTTCTAAATGGCGTCATTTAAAAAAATTTCAACTATATTATGATAACATATTTAAGTTAGATTCCTAAATAAAGAAAATAAATATTTATTCTAAATATTTTGATTGGTCTTAAACATATTTTAGATGAGACAACGATTTTGTGTGAATAATCATAATGATCTCCTGCATTGTCCTACTTATACAAAACAGAATTATAAAAATATGATCTTGTTGTTCCTGCTTATAATATGTAACGCCGCCGGAAAAATAGTTGGTTCATCTCCAACTCCAGTAGATATTTTACTGCCGATGGAATCCGCTATGGCTGACTGGAATAGCTTCCGTACATTTACATCTGATCTCTGCATTCCATGTTTAACAAGGTTGTGTCCTCCATAGTAAAAATCTGACGGAATGGTTAATTGTAGCCATAGACCAATTCATACCATTTCAAAAACTTCAACAAACGCCTAACTGCCAGTTATGATTCTCCCCAACATGGGCTGCTAGCATCGCGCACAGAAATCACTTTTTATATAGTTACCAATGTAATATGTGCACTGAGACTAAAGCTGCCTTCAGCACTGCCAGCAATCACTGTAAAAGATTAATAAAAATGCAAGAGAGCTATATGCTCAGTCTGTTAAATCCAAAGTAGCTGAGCAGTGGCTTGGTTCCCACCAGTTTTGATAAATAGTAAACAGAATCCTGAACAGAAGCGTGCGTTCTATCTCAACCATCATCAATGGACCTGACGTCATCTCGTCAGCATCAGACATTCCCAAACTATTTGCCAAGAACTTTGCAGCTAATTCCACCCTAGTCGACGAAGGCCATCAACTCCCCGTAGTTCCTCCTATAACAAACAACACGCTATGCAACATACAAATATCTGTGCGTGAGGTCGCCAAGCTAATCAATAACCTTGATTCCAGTAAGCAACTAGCCCTGACGGCATTCGAATTATAGTGTGAAAAAACTTCAACCAGAACTTGCCCACATACTTACAAAACTGTTTAAACGTTGCCTTAAGACGTGCTTACCAAGACCCTGGAAACCCTCATCAGTATGTCTTGTATTTAAGATTTAAGAATATATACATATGACATATCGAAGGCCTTCGATAAGGTATGGCATAAGGACCTACTTCACAAGATTTCCGGCTACGATATTACTGGAAATGTTTTCTCAATCATTAAATCATTTCTCCCTGATAGGTTCATAAGAGTAGTGGTTGATGGGCAGAAATAAGAGGCCCACCATATTAATGCTGGAGTCCCCCAGGGGCCCAACTCTCTTCCTGATCTACATCAATGATCTCCCTAAACACATACTTAAATCATTCGTTGACATTTATGTTGATGATAGGACCATGTATGGCAACACATCAAAGGCCGTAAATGACAAAGTTATTTCTAATTCTCTCTCCTCTGGTCTTGAGCGCGTGTTACAATGAGGGAAGATGTGGCTGGTTTCCTTTAATGCATCCAAAACAAAGCTTCTATCGTTACATCATCAACGCTTTGATCCCCATCTAGCCTCAATTAAAATGGATGGCTCTCGTCTTGGGGAGGCTCCATGTTTTGACAAGCTTCTGGGTTTGACCTTTACTCCTGATCTGAAATGGAACACGTACATCAGATCTGTTGCCAGGGACGCTGGGAAAATGGTGAGATCCTTCGACCGCTCTAGAAGATATCTCACTACTGATGCAATTCTCTATCTGTATAAAAGCCAAGTACGTCCAAGGATGGAGTACTGCTGCCACATCTGGGCAGGAGCTGCTAAAAACAGCCTATCCTGCCTTGACAGAGTACAAAATAGACTTCGTGGCTTAGTGGGGGATGCCCTTTTCTCTTCCCTGCAGCCTCTCTCCAACAGAAGAGACATTGCGAGCCTGTCTTTGTTTTATCTTTATTTCCATGGCAAATCCTCGTCTGAGCTCCAATCTCTCATCCCCCCTCGCCAATCTTTCCCGAGAAACACCCGTCTGGCTGAAACTACTGTCAATAATTTTCCCCACTCTTTATCTGTGCCGTAATCCAAAGGTAGATTCCATGAACAGAGCTTCTTTCTTAGATGTGCACGCCTGTGGAATTTCTTCCGTTTGCATTTTTCCCACCTGACTACAACTTGGATGTCTTCAAGTCCAGCATAAACAAATTCCTGATGAACAACCCCCTTAAGTAAGACACTTTATCAAATCTCCAATACTAACGATTACTATGATACTATCTCATTAATTACTGGGCACGCAATAACCCTTATCCCCGAGTGGCTTCCAGACCTTGATAAGTGGTGACTTCCATGTAAAAAAAAACTGCATAAAAGCCAATTTCTGATCCTGCCTTGATAGAGTTTTAAATCGGCTTTGAAACTAGAAGCTGATGCATTCTCTTTTTCCTTTTTTCTCACAGAGGAAATGTTACTAGTCTGTTTCTGGTTTGTCGTTATTTTCCTGGCAAGTGGTTGTCTGATCATTACTGCCGCTTTGCCAAATTCCACAAAAAACACTGCCCTTCATAAGTAACTATCAATCATTTCCCTTACAATAATAATAATAAAAACAATAACAGTAATAATAATGATAATAATAATAACAACAACAATCTTGGGGAGGTTTAATGCCACTCAAATTCCAGTATAAACAAATGGCCACTGCCAGTGAGAAATCAATGGTAAACGGCTGTTGCGATGATGCAAATTTATTTGCAAATGCTATCGAAGGAGAAGGAGAGAACTGGACGTCTAGGGAGACTTGTTGTCACTTAGCTTTCAGGGAACACCACAGGTCTCCAATCAGATCGTTTGTTGACTTGTGTGAAAGCTCCATGGGAGCCAATAATAATAACTATAATAATAACAAAGTAATAATAACAATAACAATAATAATATCAACGATAATAACAAAAATAATAATATTAAAAACAATCGTAATAACACAAATAATAATTAAGATAATAACAATAACAATAATAATAACAATAATAACAGAAATAATAATAGCAATAATAATAATAATAATAATAATAATAATAATAATTATTATTATTATTATTATTATTATTATTATTATTATTATTATTATTATTATTATTATTATTTCGCTTATGAACGTCTCTCTGGAAAGGGATTAGATTCATTTCCAGAGGATTTCTCTTGATCCCGGCTTCAAACCAGGAGCTTCAAAGATCAAGGGTTTTACAAAGCATTCCCACAGTACTCTTCTTTCCTCATCCGTCCATCTTTTGTTTTTGTTTTGTTTTTTTACATTTCCTGTTCCAACTCCCTTCGTGTCTTGGTACTCCGCTATATCCAGCCACATCCTCAGAATTTCGAACAGTTGTATGATGACGACAGGGCTCACCCTATTGACCAGTGGAACACCTACCTGACGTGAGACCATCACAACATGTTCTAGCCTCATTTACGTCGTTATTTTCAATATTTTGATTTGACATTCTCCCATGAAGTTAGTGAATTTAAGGTTACACCACCACCGATAGTTTTATCGAGACATTATCTCTAGGAGGGTTCCCCACCAAGGTCAAAGATCCCCTCCCGACCTTTTTCCTCCATCACCACCACTATCCCCATTACCACTACCAACAACAATAGAAATAAAATCTACAATGATAATAGCAACACTAATATCGGTAGCACTAATATTAACAGCAAAAACAACAATAGCAATGACAGCAAAAAACAACACCTACCATTACAGCTACAGTAATAATAAAAACATACCACCGCTACTACCACCACCACCACTACAACTACTAGTAATAATATTAGTGGTAATAGTAATAACCAATAAAGTATTTTTTTTAAAATAATAATAATAATGATAATGATAATACTGATAATAACAAAAATAAAAATAATAATAATAATAAGTACAAGAACAATGACAATAATAATAATAATAATAATAATAATAATAATAATAATAATAAAAATAATAAAAAATAATAATAATTTCAGTTAGAAAAAGCTTAATTTGTTGGGGTTTTTTAGCGTACAAATAGTGTATTTTTTTCTAGCGTACAAATAGTGTAATAATAATAATAATAATAATAATAATAATAATAGCAATCATAATAATAATAATAATAATAATAATAATATCAATAACGATAATAATATCAACAATAATGATAACCATAATAATAATAATAATAATAATAACAACAACGTTATTTCCTGAGTATCCATTAAATATAAACGCAATTAATATAAACATATATGGGAAGTGCAGGTTTTGTGATATATCTATGTAAGTGCAGGTTGTGTGTTATATCTCTATGTAAGTGCAGGTTGTGTGGTATATCTCTATGTAAGTGCAGGTTGTGTGGTATATCTCTATATAAGTGCAGGCTGTGTGGTATATCTCTATGTAAGTGCAGGTTGTGTGTTATATCTCTATGTAAGTGCAGGATGTGTGGTATATCTCTATGTAAGTGCAGGTTGTGTGTTATATCTCTATGTAAGTGCAGGTTGTGTGTTATATCTCTATGTAAGTGCAGGTTGTGTGTTATATCTCTATGTAAGTGCAGGTTGTGTGTTATATCTCTATGTAAGTGCAGGTTGTGTGTTATATCTCTATGTAAGTGCAGGTTTCGTGTTATATCTCTATGTAAGTTCAGGTTGTGTGGTATATCTCTATGTAAGTGCAGATTGTGTGGTATATCTCTATGTAAGTGCAGGTTGTGTGTTATATCTCTATGTAAGTGCAGGTTGTGTGGTATATCTCTTGAAACCCAAGTGACAGACAAATGGTACGAACATAATCCAGAAAGGGGTAGTGGAAAATGAGGACGTTAAGATTCTCTGGGATTTCATGATTCAGTGTGACCGAAAGATAACTCACAGGAAAGCGAATATTGCAGTTTTGAACAAAAAGACCAATGAATTACAACTTATTGATGTGGCTTTCCCAAACGACATTAACTTAACAGAAAATACGGAATTATAAGAAACTGAGGATAGAGATTGGTAGATCGTGGTATAAGAAAACTTCCATCGTGCCAATAATCACAGGTGCGCTTGGTTCAATTCATGATGACCTTATGAAACAGCTGAACTCATTGGGAATCAGATAAACATAAACGTACTCCAGAAGTCAGTTCTGCTTGGCTCATCATACATCTTACGCCAGGTGCTTTCCATCTAATTGATTTTTTCTTCACTCGCTTTGGTGTAAGAGCCCTCTCTTGAGAAAAAAAAAACTTATGTAACACATCACAACACTGTGAAATTAATAATAATAATAATAATAATAATAATAATAATAATAATAATAATAATAATTCTGATTTCGTTTATAAACGCTTCCCTTAAAAGAGATGGGATTCATTTCCAGAAGACTTCCCTTAATCCCGGCACCAAACCAGGAGCTTCAAAGCTCAAGGGTTTTCCTAGGAAGGTTGATGATACCTACCATAGCAAAGGTCTGAAGGCCGCCTAAAACATCGGGGATTCGTCGTTTTTTTCAATTGTCCTTCCAGACGACTTGATACACTTCCTAGCGTACCAACTACAACCGGATTTATTTGTGTTTTAAGCCCGTGTATACACCTTATCTCCAAGGGTAATGGAGCATAATTGCCCCCCTTCTCGTTTTCCTTCTCTCTCACATTCCTATCCCAGGGTACTGAAAAGTCTACAATTTGCCAGTTTTTTAGACCTGGTCAATGGCGACCAAATCCGGACGATTATGTTCCAATTACTTGGTAATTATGACACTTTTGTCCCACCATACCTCTACCTTGTCATCCTCACTTGTTCTCACTTCATCAGGCACCTCCTCAAACCATTTTCCAGCACAATTCATCCCAACCTTGTTACAGACCACCCTATATATCCGAAGTCTCATGCAATCGTGTCTTTTGTGGTACTCTCGCTAATAATAATAATAATTCTGATTTATTTTACCTACGTCTCTCTTGAAAGGGATGGGATTCATTTCCAGAGGATTTCCCTCAATCGCGGCTTAAAACCAGGAGCTTCAAAGATCCAGGGTTTTTCTAAGGATGTTGGTGGTACTTACAATTGGAGAGGAGTGGAGGCCACCTAAAACATCGGGGATTTGTAGTTTTCTCAATTGTCCTTCCAAATGACTTGATACTACTCCTGGTGTACCAACTACAACCGGGATTGTTCGTGTTTTAACCCCGTGTATACGCCTTATCTCAAAGACCAATGAAGCATAATTGCTCCCCTTCTCGTTCTCTTTCTCTCTCACATTCCTGTCCCACGGTATTGAAAAGTCTACAATCTGCCAGTTTCTTTGAGACTTTGTCATTGACATTGTCATTTGCTCTCACTTCATCAGGCACCTTTTCCAACCATTTTCTAGCACACTTCACCCCAACCTTCTTACGCACCTCCCAATATATCCGGAGTCCCATGCGATCGTGTCTTTGGCGGTACTCTCTCTCTGGGCGAGTCCACTACACCCTTCTGCAAGCTGCGCAATTGACTCTGAGGTCTTACCACAAACCCGGCATTCTGCGGCAATTTCCTCTACTAGAACCACTTTTTTGAATAATCGTGTTCCTAATGCCTGCTCTTGTTCTACACAAACAAAAACTTCAATACTCTTAGCCATATATGCTCCACAGGCGTGCAGTTCTAAGAAAGAACCTTTGTTCATGGAATCCACGTTTTGATTTAGGCACAGATGTAGAGTGGGGGAAAATTTTCACAGTGGATTCAGCTAGACGGGTGTTTTTCGTGAAAGATTGGCGAGGGGGGGCCAGAGATTTAAGTTCAGACGAGCACCTGCCATAGAAATAACGATAAAACAAGGATAGGCTCGCAACGTCTCATCTGTGGGAGAGAGGTTGCAGGGTATAAAAAAGGGTATCCCCCACTAAGCCACGAAGTCTATTTTGTACTCTGTCAAGGCAGGATAGGCTGTTTTTAGCAGCTCCTGCCCAGATATGGCAACAGTATTCCATCCTTGGACGTACTTGGTTAACTGAACTAAAAACGTTAAAATTACTATAAATCTAAAAATTTATACCATTAATCCTATAATTTTGATCATGTGTAAAAAGCCTAATTTAATAAAAATGCACATTTTTTAATAAAATTTTTGGAATGTATCTTTTTGTGTCCGTAACCTTTTATAGTGTTGCATTTGTAACCTTAAGTCGAAAGAGTTAAAAATCTATCTTTAACAGAAAAAGTTTTTTTTTTTAAAGATTTTTAAGTGGTCTTAAATTATATATATACATAGAGAGAGAGAGAAAGAGAGGTAGAGAGAGGCAAAGGGAGGGAGAGAAAGAGAAATAAAACGGAACAAACCGAATTATGTGTTCATCAACGTTTCGTCTTTATTTCGAGACTTCCTCTGTAAATAAAGACGAAACGTTGATGAACACAATACCGTTTGTTCCTTTTTATTTCTCTATTTTGTCGGAATACTATTTCCATTATTTTCATCATATATATATATATGTGTGTGTGTGTGTGTGTGGGTGTGTGTGTGTGTGGGTGTGTGTGTGTGTGTGTGTGTGTGTGCATACAATATTTATTACGACAATATACGACAATTTCATTGAAATATGTATGTACAGTGTCGTAATAAATATTGTATTTTCAGCTCTCACATCTACGATCGATCACTTTATTGGATTTTTCCATCGCCACCTGACACGCTATATATATATATATATATATATATATATATATATATATATATATATATATATATATATATATATATATGTATATAGTAATTTATAAAATATATATGGCGATTAAGCTACACTGAATATTCGGCGTTTCATCCACTATAGGATTCGTCAGGCTTATGGGCGAATTCTGTGGTTGTTTCTCGTTTTTATTTATGTTGAGGATTGTAGTTAGCCAATCAGCTTTCTAGTATCCACCGCGCTCCTTCCTATCAGCCAATGGGCATCATTTTATCGAACAAAGAATCTGTTTTAAAACTAGGTTAGTGGTTTAAGGCAGACGATTTTCCTCATTTCAGCTCTTTTTTATATATAAATATACATATGTGTACACACATACATGCACACATACATACATGTATATATATATGTGTGTGTGGTCGTTTATGTATATTTATGTTTATTTAATTTATTTATTTGTTTGTTTTCTATTGTTTTTTTAAGTTTTAAAGCTATTTTGTATCACTATCCTAGAGTAATTTTATTTTGTGAACACAATTGTTTGCTATTTCTCGTCTACAGTTTAATAGATTTTGGGATTCTTTTAAGTACAGGATAGCAAATTTTTCATGGAGGCATAATTTACATGGGTCGTCTAAATGTCTGCGCGTGGTAGCTTGTCTTATTATTTTCCATTCGACTACCGGCGAATGTCCGCTTTCTTTGAGTTCCCAGTATTTATTCGCTAGTGTTGTTTTTATGCGGTGTTTTTTTATTTTTATTATTATCATTATTATTATTATTATTATCATTATTATATATATATATATATATATATATATATATATATATATATATATATATATATATAAGTGACCTTGGCTATGGGTGTGCGAGAATTCTCTACCAAACTTGAAGCATGACATATAAGGTAGTTGGACCTGTGAAGCACATTCGATTTGTTTTTATCTCATAAAATATCTGCTAAATTGATTATAATTATAAAAAAGCATTGACTTTGGCGTAAGTCAGCTATCTGCCTCTGCTTTCCGCGCATACATTAATTAACAGGTATCAGTAAAACAACATGTTTTACTCTTTTGTATACGTATAGACTAAAGTTATACACTAACGGACGAAGCTAAAACGCTGTGTTTTGGTTTCGATTCGAGCTAATAGCAGCCAAGTACTATTTGAGGCGGGGGTTACTTACGAAATCATTACTATCTATTTTGTACAAAGCAATATCTATATAAAGCAATATTCTATCTAGATAAAAGCCAAGTACGTCCAAGGATGGAATACTGTTGCCATATCTGGACAGGAGCTGCTAAAAAAGCCTATCCTGCCTTGACAGAGTACAAAATAGACTTCGTGACTTAGTGGGGGATGCCCTTTTCTCTAACCTGCAACCTCTCTCCCACAGAAGAGACGTTGCGAGCCTATCCTTGTTTTATCGTTATTTCCATGGCAGGTGCTCATCTGAACTCCAATCTCTGGTCCCCCCTCGCCAATCTTTCACGAAAAACACCCGTCTAGCTGAATCCACTGTGAAAAATTTCCCCCACTCTATATCTGTGCCTAAATCAAAACGCGGATTCCTTGAACAAAGCTCCTTTCTTAGAACTGCACGCCTGTGGAACTCTGTTCCGTCTGCCTGCTTCCCACCGGACTACAACTTGGATGTCTTCAAGTCCAATGTTAACAAATTCCTAATCAACCGCCCCCTTAAGTAAACACTTCATCAAATCTCCACACTAACGTAATTTACTTTCAAAACCCCTTATCCCTGAGTGGCTTCCGGGCCTTGATAAGTGGTGATCACTGTGTAAAAAAAAAAAATAATAATCGATAGAGAATTCGCTCCGTAATATTAAATATGAAATCTTCATGAAATAAAATATAATATTTCAGCATATTTTTACGACTGGGCAAGGTCAAGCGGCTTGCTAATCTTATATATTTTTTTAATTAAATTATTTAAATAATTGTTTTTTGCGTTTTTTTTCTGAGATTTTCGTATTATAAATAGTTATTTATTTTTCTAAAAAATTTGCATATTTCAACAGTTTTCAAATAATATCTTTAGATGGGTATGTTTACAGCTGGATTTGGGGGTCGGTTCGTTGATAGCCTTTATTTCTCTCCCGCTGGGTGAAATGTAACAAGGAGTGAATAGTGGGATTGTAAAATAAGAGGAGGACTATTCGACCTGCAAATATTGTCGGAGCAGCCTTCCCGTAATTCTCCAGGGCCTTAGGCGATTAGCCATAAACTAACCTCATCTTAAAAATAGAATACAAATCCTGGAGGAATAGACCTCATAGAACTACACAGTACCACAATCAACAGTGAAATGGTTATTTCAAAAATTCCTTGGACTATGTTGTGTTAGTCCAGAACGTTAAAAATGCCATGTTTAAGTTGGTTTGGTTCGTCGATGATCCGCCTTTAAATTTCAAATTCCATTTTAATCGTTAAAAGTGGTAATCAGACGGACGCAAGTTCTAACTACCCATAAAAGAGGCTGAATAATAAAATTCGAAACAGACGAATAAAACGGATTAATAAATAGTTGATTCATTTTAGAGAACAAGCTACCAGGTATTTTCGCTTTCACAAGTACATTATTTTTAAGTTTGTAACCATTTGTAAAGCAAATTCTCCTCGCGTATTTAATATTTGTTTTTGACGAATGGTTCGGTCATTGATATGCACCGGCAGGCTCGATGGTTCTGAGCGAGCAGCGGAAAATAAATAGCATCAGTAAATTTACTCGTTTGTTTTTCGAAGGACGAGTAACAGCTATTTAGACATTCCTGACCTTTATTCATATTGACACGTCTAAATTTGTCGTTTCTCTCAAAGACCGTTCGGAAGTCATTTCATTTAAAACGCTCTTTCCTAGACGCCACATCTGTCTCTATGTGCTGAAGACTTCGTGTACACAATTATACAGGGTGACCCAAAAAAACGGGCCCAACTCTAATTAGGCCCCGTTTCTTAGTGTTTTGTCCGAACGAAATTTAATACAGTGTATTCTTTGTCGCAGCTCCCACTGGGATCTTGGTGTACTCACAGTCGTTGATTCTGCCATGTCCTGTAAAATAAGGGCAATCGGTGAATAAATAATGGAGATATCACGTTTTTTTTTGGGGGGGCACCCTGTATATCCTCATTAATTTAACCTATCGTTCTCCCTGAGCTTTTGTCTACAACAATTCCTGTATCATTACGTCACTGTCATATATATTTTCGTCACTGAAAACGCTATTTCTTAGACATGACATCATATCTAGACGAAATAAAAGGGATTTTCAGGTGATAACTTTATATTCAACAGTTAAAATGTTTTTAGATTCCTTTCAATATTTTCTCAACTTCAGTAGTGGATTGCACGCGTTTTCACATTCATTATTTTCGAAAAACAAATATATATGAATTAGTATTTAATTACTTTTTTAAAGATAATATACATATATATATATATCTACACACACACACACACACACACACACACACACACACACATATATATATATAGTTATGTCTCGGAAGTAGAGTGAAAAGCACATCTTATTTTTCTTTTATTAATATTATTTTTTCCTTGTACACACTTTTTTGTGAATTATTCCATGGATTTCTGCCATTGGATTATTATGGACCATCTTCTTCCAATTACGGGATCTCTTTGGATTTTACTTGTACAAATGGAAATTCTTTTAACTTACTTGAAGTTTTACAATAGGATTTTACCGTCACTGGATTTTTTTTATCTTCCACCAGACTATCCATTAATGTGTAATCACCTTTTTCTTTACCATATTCCCTCTGCTTAACTTATTTTGTTTTCAAGTAAGATCTTTGACTTATTTGTTGTTTCATCAAATACTTCTGCATGCAAAATCCGATCCTGCATTTTGCTAATTCCTACCCTCTGATGAGAAGGAGAGTATTTCTTCGAAACTCCGCGAATTAAGGACTATCCATTTATCTAGTGTTTCCTTTTCAGATTAAATATGTTTTAACTCATTTCAAAGTGTTTTTTAACATATTTCATTAACTGTTTGCTTATATTATAAGCTCTATTTCATATTTGGTATTATCGAGCTTTTATATCTGGCTGAGATAAGTTTATAAATATTAATTCTTTAATATTTATAATTTACTTTAATTTTACCATCTTGGATCATTTTGGTAAATTCAATTGTAATTTTCATTTCATATATATATATATATATATATATATATATATATATATATATATATATATATATATATATATATATATATATATTACAAATTGGGCGAAAATGAACATATTGTAGCATCTAGTTTATTTGGCCGGAACAAATCTCCGGAATAGATATTTCAAAGCAGTCACCGTTTTCAACGCGCACGCGTTCGAAGTACGTGTAAAGACACAGTGTCGTGAATTGCCCATTTGCACACATGCGATAAAGGACTATATTTCGCTCCTCGCATAGCGATACAACAAATAATCCGGAACATTGTAGAGCATGTATATAAGCTTTTGCGTGCGTAAACCAAAGCAGTTAAGGATGCAAGCAACACACTGCCCTGCTAGGTAAAAGCACTAACGTAACTAAAAAACATTTTGGCAACTGTGTAATGGAAGGGTTAAATGCTACTAAGACTGAGCTGCTTTTCTTTTAATAACTACAAAAACCCTTATATATATATATATATATATATATATATATATATAGATAGATAGATAGATAGATAGATAGATACTAAACATGCATAGATTAGTAGATGTGTTAACATATAAGTGGCAATTAAATGTACAGTTTAAATCAAGCATAGTTGTGTATAATAAAAAATGTTTCTGTTTGAGTCCGCAAAAGGAAAATGATTCGTTCTAAAAAGAAATTTTGGCAACTGTGTAATGGTAGCGTTAAATGCTACTAAGATTAAGCTGCTTTCCATTAATAACTACAAAAACCCCTTCTTAACGATTGATTGATATGGCTTATAATACACTACCTATGTGTACTTGGATCACGATCCTTAATAATCACAGACAGCATGAATTGGAACAACTACATAGAGGGAATTAAAAAAGTCGCTTCGAAGAAGGTGAGCTCTCTATCGTGTTAGAAGATAACTCACACGTGAGAGTATCCTGGACCTCTTCAACTCGACTATCCAATTCAACGTTTGAAACACTAAAATGTTATTTTCAGTCCGGCTCGGAAGAACAGAAAATAATATGCCTTAAAATAATCATTATTTTAGCTCGTAAATAATTTAAATGGAGTGCCCGTATGAGAATAGCAAGGGAAACAATAAAAAAAGCGCATTCTTTTTATAAACGTTTTTTTTTTTGGGGGGGGGATACAATAAATTAAAAGCGACAATGAGGTCCGTAGAAATGCCAAAGTTTGTTAACAGTGCGAACTGTGAATGACTTTTTAAGTTTGGTGAAAATGATCGTTTTATGAGACGACCATAAAAGTGATGTCGGAAAGCGCTTAGCGTCAAGCGAGAATAGGATTCCTTATTTTAAAAAAAATCATTTTTTTCTTAAAAAATGCAAATAAAAAGAATAGAAAATTTCTTTAAACAGTAATTTGATTTGAATGTCAATTGAGAATTTAAAATTTTGAATGTCAGTTGAGAATTTAAAATTTTGAATGTCAGTTGAGCATTTAAAATTTTGAATGTCAGTTGAGAATTTAAAATTTTGAATGTCAGTTGAGCATTTAAAATTTTGAATGTCAGTTGAGAATTTAAAATTTTGAATGTCAGTTGAGCATTTAAAATTTTGAATGTCAGTTGAGAATTTAAAATTTTGAATGTCAATTGAGAATTTAAAATGTTGAATGTCAGTTGAGAATTTAAAATTTTGAATGTCAGTTGAGAATTTAAAATTTTGAATGTCAATTGAGAATTTAAAATTTTGAATGTCAATTGGAAATTTAAAATTTGGAATGTCAATTGAGAATTTAAAATTTTGAATGTCAATTGAGAATTTAAAATTTTGAATGTCAATTGGAAATTTAAAATTTGGAATGTCAATTGGAAATTGAAAATTTTGAATGTCAATTGAGAATTTAATCAAACATTTTTCACATTTCTATTCTTTTAACCTGAGTTAATAATTGTTGGTATCATTTGGATTCTTTACAACGTTTCAGTCGATGAAACATCCGACTTTCTTCAGGTAAAAGTTGCCTTAAATAAGTTTCCAGATTGTTTTCGTATTAGAGACTTTATTGATAGTACACACATGAAACTCTAGTCTTCTTCAAAGTAATCTCCCCCGGCTGCAATGTACTTGCTGTACCGTCCAAACAACTTCTTGAAAATTCCATGAAATTCCTTTTTTCTTTTTTACATGGGGGTCACCAGTTATCAAGGCCCGAAGGCCACTCAGGGATAAGGGTTATTGCGTGTACAGCAACCAATGAGATAGTATTGTAGTAATCATTAATATTGGCGGTTTTGATAAAGTGTCTTACTGAAGGGGGCGGTTTGTCAGGAGTTTGTATATGTTGGACTTGAAGACGTCCAAGTTGTAGTCAGGTGGGAACAGGCAAGCGGCAGAGAGTTCCACTGGCGTGCAGTTCTAAGAAAGACGCTTTGCTCATGGAATCTACGTTTGAATTTAGGCACAGATAAAGAGTGTGGAAAATTATTGAGAGTAGTTTCAGCCAGACGGGTGTTTCTCGTGAAAGATTGGCGAGGGGGGACGAGGGATTAGAGCTCAGACGAGAACCTGCCATGGAAATGAGAGTGTTAATGATTTTTATAGCAGCCTGTTTCATCTCCTAAATAGTCTTATTACGATAGCCTCTAAGGTTTTCTTTGAGTTTAGGGAATAACCAAAATGCACAGGGAGCAATGTCTGGAGTGAGGTATCTGAATTGATCAGTTCGGCCATCTCCCTGCTGCCATGAAAACGTCTTTCTCTGAACTTCTCTGAAGACCGTTGGGACAAACTTCGCACAAAACTTCCAGATATTCAATTCCTCGCAAATAATTGTGTATAGTTCCCACACTGACATCAAACTGTGCACTTATTGTCTCTATAGGTACACGGCGCTCTTTTATTTAGCCAATCAACTCTAGTGTTCTGAATTCCTTACTCCTCTCACACCTCTCATCATCCGTCACAGACTCTCTTCCTTCCTTTAATCTCTTATGCCACTCAGAACTTAATGATTGATTAATGCAAGATGTTGCAAAAGAAGGCTGGAGCATTCTGTACGTTTATGTGGCATTTTTGGAAGGTCAACACAATTTTATTGCATGCCCTTCTTCTACTCTCTCATCCCGTTCGGATGGCGTTTTTTTTTTTTTTTTTTTTTTTTTTTAAATTCAACAGCTGTGACAATCAGGCTTAATCAGGGTGCATTCTAATATCTGCTGTGGCTGTTTGTTTGAGTCTGCAATCCATAAAAATCGGTCAATCATCTCATAATCTGTATAGCAATAACATACTGATTTTTCAAAAGTCTACGACAATTTTTAATGCTTCTCTAAAAAAAAAGTCTGGGAACTTATTGAAGTCACCAAAAAAAAAGATAGATTCAATTTCTTCATATTAGTGTAAAAAGTCGGAGAAACGCACGCGAACACGCATACACGCATATACACCTATCTATCTATCTATCTATCTATCTATAAACACACAAATTTTCATTTATATATATATATATATATATATATATATATATATAACTACTTCATTTACTCACACAAATTTAATATACAAAAGTATAGATTTATGCGTAAACTTTAAGTATTTACTTCAAAAGTGCTCAATACCTAGGTAGAGCTAGTTAGTAATTAATAAAATATATATGGCGATTAAGCTACACTGAATATTTTGCGTTTCATCCACTGTATGATTCGTCAGGCTTATGCGCATAAGCCTGACGACTCCTACAGTGGATGAAACGCAGAATATTCAGTGTAGCTTAATCGCCATATATATTTTATTAATTACTATATATATATATATATATATATATATATATATATATATATATATATATATATATATATATTATCCAAACGCGGTAGTGTTTGGATATATGGCAAAGTAGCAGTTTTAGTCATTGAAAACTGTTTTAACGTTTCATACTTCGCCAAATTTAAAACAATCATTACAGATTAAAAATCACAGTTTCAACTATATTGTGAAAAAAAATCAGTAAGTTATGATAAATTTACTAGTGTTAAACATCGTAAAAACGTAAGTACATGAGCGACGTTTTTATGACTGGTTATCATGGCAATCACGTCGCTTCAGCGACTAGTGTCGTTACCAATTCACCGCTCTCGCGAAAAGAGACGAAACAAGTGAAACAGAGAGAATGTAGGAATTAAGGGGAGATGATTGGGGGATTTTATTGAAAGCAGACGAGTGCATACATTGTTATTGCTTATTTCATGTTTATGGAGGAAAAAAATAAGACTGAAATTAAACAAAGAACAAGTGAAGTTACTGGAAGCCTGGAAAAAATCATGACTTCCAAAAAAAAAAAAATTGCGAGCATAAGAAGTAATATGGTTAAGCTTAAACATAGAAAATAAAGGAATAATTGTTAAAACTGGAAAAGAAAAGGACAAGATATTTTAGTAAAAAATATAATGAATTTATAACTTAAAATATTGCAGCATTAAGAACATTTTTTTTAAATTAAATTACGTAATGAATTCTTAATGCTGCAATATTTTAAGTTTTAATTTTATTCTATATTTACTAGAATATCTTGTTCTTTTCTTTTCCAGTTTTCACAATTATTCCTTTACTTTTCCATGTTTAAACTTAGTAATATTACTTTTTATGCTCGCATTTTTCTATTGTAATATATATATATATATATATATATATATATATATATATATATATATATATATATATATATATATATATACATACATACATGCATATATATATGTGTGTGTGTGCATGTATGTATATATATATATATATATATATATATATATATTACAATAGAAAAATGCGAGCATGAAAAGCGCATAAGCCTGAAGAGTCCTAGAGTGGATGAAACGCGGAATATTCAGTGTAGCTTAATCGCCATATATATTTTATAAATTACTAACTAGCTCTAATTACGGATTGAGCACTTTTGAAGTAAATACTTAAAGTTTACGCATAAATCTATACTTTCGTATATTAATTTTATGTGAGTAAATTAAGTAGTTATATATATATATATATGTATGTATGTATGTATGTATGTATATAGAAGCAGAAAAACGGACAGGCAGAAAAATAGACAGACAGAGATGAGAGAGTAAAAAACACAAGAATAAGACCGATTCTTTAAGACAAGACATTCGGATAATGACACGCTCAATAAATTGCTTTGGGGCCTTTATAGATTATCAATAAAAAAAAGAAAACAACTATATATAAATCTATATGCTAATGTATATAGATTTTTTTCCTTTATTAAATAAGGATGATGCATCAATTAGGGATGTAGGATAAGTAAACCTCTTTATACAATAGTATTTCGAAGCCTAATTCTTCTCATCAGAAGAGGAGAAAAGATGCGAAGTAATATCATCGGGATGCAGCGTCTAGCGATAGCTACATAAGGAACGAAATAATATTGCAGTGAGAAGAAAATGGAAAATATTGAAACTGTTTAGAGAGGGGACTTGAGAACTAAAATGATTACTTTGTATATAGGAAGAGTATAGCTTGTATTATAAAACGACAGGTGTATTCCACGTGTGCCATGGTTGTTTTAATATATGTGTGCCTATGCGCATCCATACTCCCGGGAAGTTTATAGAAGTGATTGAAAGAGGATGTTTATATAATCATGTGTATTTATTGGTTATAACTACGGAAGAAGTTTACTTGAAATTCTCACAGCGAAGCTTCCGTTAATTACAATTTAAAAAGGTATTTCTATACGACTTTGCACTCAACTGTGACCTAAAATTTTGTACAACATCTCTACTCTTTTGCTATTTTAGTATTTTTTCCCATTGTAACTTTGTTTTCGTTGTGAAAATGTGAAGTATTTTTATTATATGGTTCTGTTTGGGATAGTTCTTGACTTGGACGAGGCATTTTAGTACGCATGCCAGAAAATACTGTAAATGGACGGCGTAGCATTCATGGCGAACCAACCACATCCACTGGAAGACGTTCTCAATCTCTGGCAATCCCATAGAGGTCGTTGCAGAACATTGTAAAATGACTTGGACAGAGCTTAATTAGTTCAACCTATACAATCATTACTGTAGAACGAACTTACACATTTCTGGAAACTGCAGGGCGTCATGTTTGCGAAATGATACCGATAGGAATGCCGGTCGATGGGAATGTCGTTATCTCTGCCCAATAAAAAAGACATAGCGAGAAGAACAAATCAAGACAAGAAAACGAGTTGGGTAGCAACTCACTCTTCTAAACACGATCCACTGCAATCCTCGTTGCGCGCGTCAGATTTGTCATTCTGCCATTAAAAAAATTATATGTACAGAAATAAACAACGACATATTTTTATAATACGTTGCAACCGCTCACCATCAAAATCCAAATCCTGTCTTTCTGTGTTTTATCCGTGCAGATCACACATCAGGCTTCACAGTCATCAACGGAGTCACAGATTCAATTAAAAAAAAATGATGAAGAAGATGTCGTCATCAACATGGATGGACTACCATAATTGATTAATAACACAGTATCGTGTGGAGTGGCATCAGACAGAAATATTAGGATTTTCATGAAAATGCGATTACTGTAACTATTTAGTTATATAAAGAAATTTTGATCGGACTTGGGCTTGACCTTTACTCCTGATCTAAAATGGAACACGTACATCAAATCCGTTTCCAAGATCGGTGGAGAAATGAAAGGATCCTTCTATGGATCCAGTCGATATCTACTTGTTGCTGCAATTCTCTACCTATATAAGAGCAAGGTACGTTCAAGACTGGAGTATTACTGTCGCATCTGGGCAGGAGCTGCTACGAAGAATTTGTCCTGCCTTGACAGAGTTCAAAATAGACTTCGTAGCCTAGTTGGAGATGCCTTCTTTCTCACAGAAGAGACATTGCTAACCTGTCTCTGCTTTATCGTTATTTTCAAGTACTCGTCTGAACTCCAATCTATGGTCCTCCCTCGCATAATATTCACGAGAAACACTTGTCTGGCTGAAAATACTATCAATAATTTCCAACAGGCTGATCTGTGCCTACACCTAAGCTTAGATTCCATGAAGAAAGCTTCTTTCTTAGAATTGCACACTTGTGGAACTGTCTTCAGTTTACCTGCTTTCCAGCTGATTACAATATGACTGTCTTCAAGTCCAACGTAAACAAGTTCTTTAGGAGCTGTTTCTCTTAAGTAATCCAATTTATCAAATTTACACTTCTACATTAGAAGAGTAAATTTGGTAAATTGGATTACTTAAGAGAAACAAGATTACTTACTATGATATTGTCCTTTTGACCACGGTACACTCTTTAACCTTTATCCTCGAGTAGCCTATTGGTCTTGGTAAGTGGTGAATTCCTTGTAAAAAAATGATAGCGAATGTATCAGGGTATTAATTGTAACAAAATTACTACGATATTATCCCATTGATTACTGTACACTCAATAACCCTTATCCTCGAGTTGTTTCCAGGCCTTGATAAGTTGTGACTCCTATGTAAAAAAAATACTTGTATGTAACATTGTGGCGATAGGACAGGGACTGGAGCTTAGTAAACAAAATGGGACTTATTAGATTGTAGACTTTTTCGGGGCCCTATCCAAGAGGCGGACATAGTGATAGATGCATCAGCCCAGATGTGGCAACAATACTCGATTTATGGGCGAATTGTTGGTTTATAGAGGTAAAGGATACTCTCAGGTGTAACTAGTCTTCTAGCACGATAGAGGGAACCAACATTTTTGCATCAGCCTTCAAAATGTCTTCAAGTTCCTGTTCATATTACATATGAATATAAAATTGAGGAGCTTGAAGGAAAAATTCTCATGAAGGTTTTTATTTGTCATGGATATCGATGGTTGGGTTTATTGTTAAAAGATGAGCTACTTAGTCTCACTAGCATTAAATGTCACCATCCATTTACTGTCCCATACAACTATTACAGGCCACATTTGTTTTGATTATAACTATTTCCTATTTTTATGACATCCATAAACCACCTCAACATATACCATTTGTTACTGTGTGTGTGTTCATCAATCGGAGTCGATTATGACCATAGACAACTAGTTGTGTGTCCGCAGGTGGCTGATCAGTCCAATCCGGGCGCGGAAGTCCCTGCCACATTCTGGACACCAGTGGCTGAAGACGGCCACTTCAGCATCTCAGGCTTTTCGCGCAGCGCGCTTCTCTTTTGCAGATTCAGTTCCTCTTGCCTCCGCGAGCAGAGAGCCCTCGTGTACCAAGCGGCGCCAGGTTGGCCTGTCGGAAGCACTGCTTTCCCATGAGTTAACGTCAATGTTGAAGTCTTTCATATAGGATATCAGAGTTTTGACATTTGTTATTACAATTATTACGAGGTGCCTTTCAATAAGTTTCCATACTTTTTGTACAGGCATTTCAAATTGGCTTACACTCTTGAAAAAATCAGTATGTTATTGCTATACACCTTATGAGATCGCTGAGCAAGTTTTATGATTTCAGATTCCAATGAACACATAAAGCAGGAATTGGAATACACCCTACTAAAGCCTGATTGTCACAGCTGGCGAATTTTAAAAATGCAATCTGGACGTGAAGACACTTTAAAAGAACGATATGCAATAAAAAAATTTTAAACTTGGAAAATTTTCACAAAAACGTATGGAACTTCTTCGTACTGCTTTTGGACCATTTTGCATGAATCGATCATGAGTTTTTGAGTTACATAAGAGATTCAAAGAAGGCAAGGAGTCTGTAATGAGTGAGGGGAGTTTGATCGGAGTAATGATGGCAGAACACTAGAGTGGGTTGGCCAAATAAGGAGTTCATCGGTGAGGACCGTCGTGTGTCTATATATACAATAAATTCAAAGCTTGATGTTAATATGGGAACTACACAAGATGTGAAAGTTGACTACAATATGGTCCTCTCTAAGTCCAATGTAAACTAGTCTTTGATGAGCCGTCCCCTTAAGTAATCCAAATTACCAAATTTTTACTACAAACGATTACTACAATATTGTCCCATTGATTACAGTACACTAACTAACCCTCATCCTCGAGTAGCTTTCGGATCTTGATAGATTGTGCCCTTTTTGTAAAAAATGTCCGCATTTCGCAATTTTAAATTTCCAAAAATGGCAATAAAAGGTTTTTTCTTGCTGGTCAAAAGGAAATAATACCCCAAGAATTACTGACTATTGAAACCGTCTATGACACATTGGAATTAAAAGAAATACCGATACACTTTTTAAAAGTAATCAGATTGCGATGGGGTGTTGTGGCGGATTAGATGTATTACAAACGATCGAACTGCTTTTCAGTGTGACCCTAGTAATTACATCGAAAGAAAAGTGATTTTTAATATTTTAAAACTATTCTTGTGACAATATATGCCCCATTTAGATAGAAATGGTAAAGAAAATCGATAACCCTGCTGCGAATTCATCGTAAGTGTTATTTTCACAACGTGTTGGTCCAGGTAAGTTTCTGAAAGTTCGGAGGTTTCATGGAGCAAAGCGTTTTAAAAATAACACTCAAGACGAGAATAGTCGTTCGAATATGCCAAATAATACGAATTAGCAATCCTGCACTCAAAAATTCAGAAACATACTAGCGGGGCCTGTGGAAATTCCACAACAGACTCTTTAATATGTAATACAATCAGGGAGACTCGACATATCCAAGGATTGAATGATGATCAACGAATATTTTACACTCCTATATTTTTATTGTCATCGAAATCCGTAAAATCGCCCGGGAGGAAGCTTCACATGCCTCCATGCAGTAAATTAGTCCAAAATACATGTTATTCTACATTGCACTCTACAGAATCTACTGTTTCTTTTATAAAATTTGTTTATATAAACTAGTTTTCAGTTACAAAATAAAAACCATTAAGACATTTACGTGACGGGTTGTAATTTACAGACCATGTCATGCATAAAAAACAAAAACAACAAATATCCGGTAGATATCTCACTGCTGATGCTATTCTCTATCTATACAAGAGCCAGGTACGTCCAAGGATGGAATACTGTTGCCACATCTGGGCAGGAGCTGCTAGAAAGGACTTGGCCTGCCTTGATAGAGTTCAAAATAGACTTCGTAGCCTCGTAGGAGATGTCCTTTTCTCCTCCTTGCAACCTCTATCTCACAGAAGAGATGTTGCGAGTTTGTCTCTGATGTATCGTTATTTTCATGGAAAGTGTTCAACTGAGCTTCAATCTATGGTCCCCCCTCGCCAAACTTTCACAAGAAACACTCGTCTAGCTGTAAACACTATCAATAATTTCCCCCACTCTTTATCTGTGCCTAAACCTTAACGTAGATTCCATGAACAAAGCTTCTTTCTTAGAACTGCACGCCTGTGGAATTGTCTTCCGTTTTCCTGCTTTCCGGCTAACTACAATATGGTTGTGTTCAAGTCTAAAGTAAATAAGTTCTTGATGAGCCGTTCCATATAAGTTATCAAATTTACCAAATTTTCATTACTAATGATTACTATATTGACCAATTTCTACTGTACACTCTTTAACCCTTATCCTTGAGTGGTCTCTGGGCCTTGATAATGTGGTGATGCCTTTGTAAAAAAAAACAAAAAAAAAAGAAACACGTAAATTTTCCACTCTTATAGCATTTTTTGCAGTTAATGAAAACAAATTCAGAAATTTACGTGCGGAGTTAAAACCTAGACGTCACGTCATGCAACAACAAAAAAAAAAAAAACACGCCTATCAACTTATCCACAGGAGAATTTTTACGGTCTGTCGTTGCTAAGCGACAACATTAAAAAATGGCTTTACCGGTGATAGATAAATTAAAATAACGGTTATCGGTAATTATCGGGTGCATTCTGAGAAAAGCTTAATTAAGATCACACCCAAACTTATACACTAAAGTTCTGTACATTTTTAAGAAAAACTGTTCAGCCGTTTCGGAGTCTATAAGGAACGAACTCATACACATAAAGACAAAGAAGCATTTATATAATTGTAGAGATAAAAGATATTTATGTTGGCATTCTGTGTATGTTCAGTGTATATGGAGACACCCTGATATCACAGTAGCTCTTTTGATTAAACTACAAAAGTATTTATCCAAGCTAGCAGAGATGCCTGACATAGCCCGGTTATAATATACGCTTAATATGATATTTTAATTCATGCTGATTTCTTATATATTATTACAGACTCAAATTTCTATTGATTCGCATATATTATATTGCTATGATTTAAAAAAATAAAAAAATATATATCTATATGACTTTGGTGCATCAGCTTGAATCGGAACCGAAATTAAAACTTATGAAAATTATATATATATATATATATATATATATATATATATATATATATATAGTACTGTTTCGCTGTTTCACAGGTCATCAGTGCGGCTAGCCAGACAACTACTTACAGCCATGATCGAAACCCGACCGCCCAAGCGACGGTTAAAGCTTCTAACAATTACGCTATATGGCTGCTGCTGTGCGGGTAGTGAAATAACGATAATATGACATCGTCCGAATGCCTAAGCTCGATTTGTTTATACAAAGAGCATCGCTTAATATGCTAATGGAAATATATATGTATAGGGGATTGTCTAGCTGCACTGATGAGTTGTGATACAAAGAAACAGTACTGTATGTCGATGACTAATAAGTCTCACTTTTTGGGTTGAACACTTTGTAAATATGTTTTCACCCGACGTATTTTTAACCAATTACGCCAAGCCCACTATTAGTTTTTTTTTTGTGTGTGTGTATGTATGTGTAAACAAACAGATGATTTGAGCACTGTGCGACGGGCAAGTTGTTAATTTAATAGACACTTGAGAAGAAACATTTTCGGTCAGTTATCCGTAGGCCGATGGTTAGAGCTGCCGAATATTTTAGGTTCGGTCCATGGCTGGGAAAAGGTGTATGTCTAGCCGCACTGATGAGTGGTGATACAGCGAAACAGTACTGTATGTGGATGACTCTCTCTCTCTCTCTCTCTCTCTCTATATATATATATATATATATATATATATATATATATATATATACGTTTTATTTTTTGTTACCGTATCTTTCTGTTAAGTTACATTATTGTTTCAGCTACCCGGCCGTTTTTTTTTGGGGGGGGGCGGATAGCTGAAACAATAATGTAACTTAACAGAAAGATACGGTAATAAAAATAAAACGCATATTTGCTCTGCAACAGTATTGAGCACTTTCTTCAGTTTTTATCAATTACCATCTCCACTAAATATATATATATATATATATATATATATATATATATATATATATATATATATATATATATATATATATATATATATATAAAGAGAGAGAGTGGGTCATTTCAGCAATAATCGAAATCGAAACCAAAACTTTTAAAGTATTCTAAGTAAAATTATTAATTACAAAAAATGGAAGGTCATATCAATTAAACGACACTCACTGGGAAGAAAAAGTATGCAAGTATAACACAAAATTAACACACACGCTATCGTATTAACAATACAAGTTAACAATCCTTCACTAAAAATTCATAAACATATCATCAGCGGTGTGTAGTTGGAACAGATCATTGAACGTCGATGAAAAAGCTTGCTGTGTCTTCAGAATTATAACTTAGTGGCCACGTCAAATATAAGTTTTAGTTCAGAAAAATGTAGAAATTGTATTAACGAGTTTGTGGAGGGCATTTAATTTGTGTCATTCTATGAATTGTGAACTGTTTCTTTTCTTTATTATTATTTTTTGGCATGAATATATTTTTGCTGCAGGCGAAATCGTTTAAATTATATCTGACGGATGTTGAATGCTTCTGTTTATTTCGAAATCGAAGCCACGAAAAAAAAATTGCTTCATGAATTATCGATTTATTTCCAAAATAATAGAACTGAAAATAAAGAATATTTTTGGACGAACAGTCAACAGAAAAAAAATCGATTACGCCTCGAGGAAAAAAAAAATTGAAATGAAAATCTAATAAAAATAAGACAAAAACACTCGGAGAGCAAAGATATCCGTCAAAGTGATTTTTGCTAAGTTTGTTGAAGAATTTGTAATTTATTTTGCAGTATGCTGTTGATTTTAGAGCAAGAACCACAGATGGAGCCCAGATGATAACGTTACATTTATTAAAATCAGCCTCACATTACGAGTGCATTTAAGAAATGTATTTATTTATTTGCGGACGATTATGATCATTTTTATAGTTTCACGACGTTTCGGCCAGCATATCCTCTGCGCTATGTCAGGTGGTTTGGAATGCCGAGTCTATTAACTGTACTTTCAGTATTTACTGCCTTCCATTGTTGTCGTCACATAATAGTTTGCAGATAATGAATAAAATATATAAGTTACTCATCTCAAAGAAGTCCCTTAATAAAATAGGCATTTTTGAAGTTTTATTACCACGCAACCCGAAAGACCCGACATATACAATCGAAAGCAGATTCTTTGATATGACGGAGGCGCGATAGAAATTAATGTTTCTGTTTAAAGCACAATTGCACCACAATACGTATTGTTTATTTTTGAAAATAAATTATATCCATCTATCTATCTATCTATCTATCTATATATATATATATATATATATATATATATATATATATATTAGTCATCGACATACAGACCTGTTTCGTTGTTTCACAACTCATCAGTGCCGCTAGACTAACACCTCTCCCAAGCCGAGGATCGAACCTAGAACCGTCGTGATAACAGTCGGCAGTCCTACCCCCTGACTACGGAATCGGTGGCCGAAATTAAACTGTCCGGACGTCTATTTAAATAAACATCCGTTCGCCACACGTAGAGGGCTCAAACGTTTGTTTGTAAACAAAGCACGAGCTTCGCATTATTTAAGCTAAATTAAGTAGCGAGTAAGATAATTTACGAGAGTGCTCTACCGAAGAGGGGAGCTTTATAAAATATAGTTTAGTCATCGACATACAGACCTGTTTCGTTGTTTCACAACTCATCAGTGCCGCTAGACTAACACCTCTCCCAAGCCGAGGATCGAACCTAGAACCGTCGTGATAACAGTCGGCAGTCCTACCCCCTGACTACGGAATCGGTGGCCGAAATTAAACTGTCCGGACGTCTATTTAAATAAACATCCGTTCGCCACTATGAGCCCGTAATGAAGGCGAAACTCGAGTCCTATACTTCCGGGTTTTTTTTTACTTTCTTGGCTCTTCTGAGCTGCGACGTTGACTGGCTGTGGAAATAAATATATATTCTCTCGCATTCGGAAGATTCTATTACTGATTGCTCGCTACGTTAGCGTGTCGTGATAGCATCGACCTAACGAGTATAAAATTCTTACTTGTTAGATGTCGATTTGGGTTATAGCTGGTGGGTGGCCACATCCCTTGTTCGGTATGAAGTAGGTCAATTCCACTGTCTTATCCATCCCGCGGATTGCTTGATCTGTGTAAATTTATAGGCATTCTTGTGTGTGTGTGTGTGTGTGTGTGTGTGTGTGTGTGTGTGTGTGTGTGTGTGTGTGTGTGTGTGTGACAGGCTTGATCAGCTGGTAGAGTGCTCGCCTAACATGCAAGGGGCTCGGCTTCACAATCCCAAGTTCTGATGTGTTTTACTGATGAGCCCAAAATGAGGGCGAAACTCGAGTCTTAAACTTCCGGGTTGTTAGCTTTCTTTGCTCTTGTGAGCTTCTACGTTGCCTGGCTGTGGAAATAATTATATATTCTCTCACATTCTGAAGATCATAAACCGTTAGATGTAATCCACGGGTGTTTGCACAGAAGTAGATATTTAATTTCACGCACTAGAGCAGATTAGGAAAAAAATGCAAGGGAGGTAATTCTAGATATAAAAAATGATACCGCGAGAGTGACCTCCCCTACATCGGGCAATATAATACGAATTCAAATATCAAGCAAAAAACAATATTAAAATAAACACGCATAAATATAGGAATAAAATTATATAAAATTATATGATAATTGGAAAAAACAAATAGAAAAAAAGGGAAAATTAAAACAAAAATAAAGCATTAATAAATAAAAAATAAAAATACGAAAGTACGGGTTAAAACGGAAAACTATCTTTACATAATACCAAAAGGAAGTGAGGAAGCAGGGCTTTGAAAATCCTTTTACCCGAATACGATGTCCAGCAGGTTAAAAATATACCTTTTGTTGTAAAAATCTAATGGATAAACATCTGAAGAAGTTGGTTGGGACAGGATATTTTTATGGAAACATAAATTGTAAAATTGCCAACTCATCAATGAAACAGCTGTAATGGAAAAAATCCAGGAAATAAACGAAGGTTATAAAAAAGAAAACGTGAGTCTTTGAATTTTCAACAAAATTTGGCACTATATATATATATATATATATATATATATATATATGTATATATATGTATATATAGAGAGAGATATATAGATAGATAGATAAAGATAATACTTTTGCAAAATCAAGACAAAAATATCAAATGAAAACATCATACGTTGTATTTCCTTTTGTGTTATAATTGTTCCATATCTATTTGGACAAATTGAAACATGTTATCCTTTAAAAATATTCCAAAGATTGCTACTCTTCAGACACTAAAATATACTTGGTGTAATTATATGAATATATTCATAGTACCTATTTTAATGGATTAAACATGTGGCATCACTACATACTCATTAATTTTATTTTATTTTTAAATAAAATATAGATCGAGTAAATATTGTTAATAATTTTTATACCTACAGACACTAGTGTTTAATACTTCCACAATTATTACTGTAGGAATATAGGAATAATTACTGCTGTTTAAGAGATTCGAACCGAGTCAGGAGTTTGCCCATTACTTCATAGGTAGACCACCGGTAATTAACACAAGAGTTGAAGGACAATAAGTCAGAGTAAACTGTCGTAAAAGTATTCGACAACCAGTTTTGCCAAAGATATTTTATAATTACATAATAAAATTAAAAATAACTAAAAAAACGAATCTTATAAATTTTAGGTGTTTTTAGAAGTTTAAATTTTGAAAAGTTATCGAAACATGTTTTTAATTTTCAAAGTGTGTTGTTTTCTTTAAGTAATTATTGGCATAAAATATAATTACAAATACTATTCCCCTGGCCTTCGTCAGGTAAAAAAAAAGTCCCCCTATGCGTCAAGAATTGCGCGCATATGACGTCATCATGACGTCCAATTTTCAAAAACTTTAGTCATTAAATAATGTTTCTTTTGTAAATAACCCGTCGAAAATTGTCTTATAAATTGCCTATTGTGTCTGGCTTATCAACGTATGTATCGGACATCACAAGTAAAATAATATAACGGTGTTAAATCATACGAAGAGGCTGACTAGATTACAGAACCATTTTATGAAATTATTTATTCATTAATCTTTTCTCGTATTTATCGAGTGTCAGTTTCTTCTATGATGAATTGCCAAACCCTGCTGAACCCAAAATAACTGATAGTTTCCAAATATGCACTTAATATACATATATAAATTAAAAATTACAATTAAATTTACCAAAATAATCCAAGATGGTGGAAGATAAATAATACAGTGACGGTAAAATCCAAATATATAACTTCAAGAAAGTTAATTGAATTTCCATATGCACAAGTAAAATCCAAAAATACCGTAATTGGAAGAAGATGGTCCATAATAATCCAAAGGCAGGAATCCATGGAATAATTAAAAAAAATGTGTACAAGGAAAAAAGGAAAAAATTCCAATAATATTAATAAAAGAAAAATAAGATATGCTTTTCTTTCCATGGATTTTACCGTCACTGGATTATTTATCTTCCACCAGACTATCCATTCATGTGTAATCATCTTTTTCTTCACCATATTCCCTCTGCTTCACTTTTTTTGTTTTCAAGTAAGATCTTTGACTTACTTGTTGTTTCATCAAATACTTTTGCATGAAAATCCGATCCCGCATTTTGCTAATTCCTGATGAGAAGGAAAGTATTTCATCGAAACTCCGCGTATTAAGGACTATCCACTTATCTAGTGTTTTCTTTTCAGATTAAATAAGTTTTTAACTCATTTCAAAGTGTTTTTTAATGTTTTATTAACTGTTTGCTCGTATTATAAGCTCTATCTCCTATTTGGTTTTATCGAGCTTTTACATCTGGCTGAGATAACTTTATAAATATTAATTCTTTAATATTTATAATATACTTTAATTTTACCATCTTGGATCATTTTGGTAAATCTAATTGTAATTTTTATTATATATATATATATATATATATATATATATATATATATATATATATATATATATATTAAATTCGAAGTAGAACAGAATTGTAATAGTTTAAAAGCGAAGTGGGGCATTTTTTTTTTAACTTTATAAAAAAAAAGATCGACTATAATGTAAAAAGAAACAGGCTCGACTAAAATTAATAAAAATAAATTGAAAAGTAAGAAAATCGACTTAAAGGGGGAGAAAGAGAAAAGAAAAAGGTAAAGAAACTTTAAGTACTCTTCGTCAACTGTCTTCAGAAGTAAATGTCGGAATGAAGTAATGTTGGCATGAAGTAATTTCTATGAGGGAAAAAAATAAAAAAAACAACGCGTAGAAATTAACCTGGTGGCGCCTGTTTAAAAACGTTCAACGAACATATGTGGCCCATCTGTTTGCAAAGGGCAGGTCTGCAACAATTTATTGTAAGGGCCTCCAAGAATTTGAGATCTTGAACAGACCGAGCCCTGTGCAAAATAGAGAACCCCTCCGGTTTGTACCCACTCGCACATGTATTTCAACTGGTCAGGTGATCACTGATCGCGGTAGCAGAAACACGTGATCGTGCAGAGGAGTCTAACCTACCCTGTCGTATATATAAAGGGACATGTTGGGAAATTCTGACCTCCAATCTGTGACTCGTTCTGCCCACGTAGTCAGCTCCACACTGACACTTCAATTTATAGACGACAAGACTACTTTGAATGGTGGTCAAAACATCTTTCTGAAAGGAAGAAAACAATTTCCGAGTGGTAAAAACAGGGCGGACTAAAGTGACGGGGAAACAATTATGGGTCTGGTGAACAATCTTTTTGATGATGTTATCAGCAACTGAACCCAACCATGGCAACTTTAGGTAAATCGGACACCGGGAAGGGCCTATGAATCTATTAGTATTAAAGCACCCGACCTTGTTAGAAATTATCTTACTAACAATAAGTCGGGGGTAGCCATTATCAAGAAAGATATTAAGTAGTTTTTCTTATTCGGCATCTAACTTAGAGGTCGAGCAAATCATAAGTGCACGGTGGGTAAGGGCTTTAATGAGATTGATCTTCCCCTTAAGTGGAATAAAAGAGTTCCACTTAATATAAAGGCATGTAAAGGTTGGTTTTCTGTAGATATCAGTCTCAAAGAAACACTTCGTATAATCTTTGGATACCATGACATCTAAAAAGGGTAAGGAATGATCGACTTCGCATTCCATAATATATATATATATTGTTGTTTGGCTGTGGAATTTATTATATACAATCTCTCACATTCTGAAAATCCTATCATAAGTTGCTCGCTTGGTTAGTATTGCTGGATGGCATCGTCCTTTCGAGTTAAAACTCCTACTTGTGAGACATCGGCTTGGGGTTATTGGCTGGTTGGATGACCGCGTCCCTTGTCGAGACGAAGTAGGTTCATTTCACAGTCGGATTTCGGCGCGGTTTGCTTGATCTGTGTTGGTTAATAGAAATTCTTATGTGCGGGGCGTTTGCTCAGTTGGTAGAGTGTTTGCCTCGCATGCAAGAGGCTCGGGTTTCGAATCCTGAGTTCGGATGTGTCTAACTGATGAGCCCAAATGAGGGCGAAACTCGAGTCTTGGACTTCCGGTTCGTTGATTGTCATGGCTCTTGTGGGCTGCGACGTTGTTTGGCTGTGGAATTTATTATTATATATATATATATATATATATATATATATATATATATATATATATATTCTGTAATATTTTTGATGTCATAAATAGCTTACATCCAGCTCTCCAATTCACTATGGAATGCGAAGTCGATTATTCCTTACCCTTTTTAGATGTCATTGTATCCAAAGATTATACGAAGTGTTGCTGGGTTCAAAAACAGATGTCATGGTATCCAAAGATTATACGAAGTGTTGCTGGGTTCAAAAACAGATGTCATGGTATCCAAAGATTATACGAAGTGTTCCTGGGTTCAAAAACAGAAGTCATTTTATCCAAAGATTATACGAAGTGTTGCTGGGTTCAAAAACAGATGTCATGGTATCCAAAGATTATACGAAGTGTTTGCTGGGTTCAAAAACAGAAGTCATTTTATCCAAAGATTATACGAAGTGTTGCTGGGTTCAAAAACAGATGTCATGGTATGCAAAGATTATACGAAGTGTTGCTGGGTTCAAAAACAGATGTCATGGTATCCAAAGATTATACGAAGTGTTGCTGGGTTCAAAAACAGATGTCATGGTATCCAAAGATTATACGAAGTGTTCCTGGGTTCAAAAACAGATGTCATGGTATCCAAAGATTATACGAAGTGTTGCTGGGTTCAAAAACAATGTCATGGTATGCAAAGATTATACGAAGTGTTGCTGGGTTCAAAAACAGATGTCATGGTATCCAAAGATTATACGAAGTATTGCTGGGTTCAAAAACAGATGTCATGGTATCCAAAGATTATACGAAGTGTTGCTGGGTTCAAAAACAGATGTCATTGTATGCAAAGATTATACGAAGTGTTGCTGGGTTCAAAAACAGATGTCATGGTATCCAAAGATTATATGAAGTGTTGCTGGGTTCAAAAACAGATGTCATGGTATCCAAAGATTATACGAAGTGTTGCTGGGTTCAAAAACAGATGTCATGGTATCCAAAGATTATACGAAGTGTTGCTGGGTTCAAAAACAGATGTCATGGTATCCAAAGATTATACGAAGTGTTGCTGGGTTCAAAAACAGATGTCATGGTATCCAAAGATTATACGAAGTATTGCTGGGTTCAAAAACAGATGTCATTGTATCCAAAGATTATACGAAGTGTTCCTGGGTTCAAAAACAGATTTCATGGTATCCAAAGATTATACGAAGTGTTGCTGGGTTCAAAAACAGATGTCATGGTATCCAAAGATTATATGAAGTGTTGCTGGGTTCAAAAACAGCCTACGAAAAATGGACTCTTATTTATGAAAGTATGACAGATTATGAAAAGGAAGAGTTGTAAAGAGAAAGCTTCGAATTTGGGGGTATCAAAACTAAAGCAAAATATGATGAAAGTTAAAATAAAATAGATGAACTCCATAATTTATTATACCATACCTGTTCACACTTAAACACTTATCACAATATTCTGTAGATCTATATTAAAAAACCTTGTTAAACCTTGTGACATATTTCCATTCTATGGAGATCAGGCGCAAACGAACACCCCATAATTTTATTATACCATATTACTTCAAACTGAAACATAATTATCAAAGTATACTTACGCAGATATATATGAAAAGTATTTATTAAAGTCTGTGCCTATTTGCATTCTATGGAGGCCAGGCGCGAACGTAGACCCCACAACTTTATTATACCCTCCCTATTTAAGTTAAAACATATTTATCAAAGTATTCTGATGTACATTTTTTTTAATTTTGATTTTTTTATTCCCATACTTTGTGGACCAGGCGCGAACAATTTTAATGAACCACCGTTCTGCCAGATCCATCATACCCATTCCTGTGTCTTGATATATCATCTATCATTATATGTAATCAGTTTTTTTTAAATAGTCAACCATATAGGAGCTTATTCGTGACCACACACACACACACATACACACACAGAGACATTCAGCTTTATATTATAGAAGAAAGAAATATATATATATATATATATATATATATATATATAAATTTAAAGGAGGTTAGAACAATAGTCTAAAGAGCAGAGTGTATTTTAATGTAATAGTAAAATTACTAGTTTAATTAAAATACAGGAAAAGAAAAAGTACTCGTTGTAATTTAGATATATAATAAGCTCCATAGGTAAATATCCTAGAGTTAATTTAATATTTAGTAATGTGATTGATAATTTAAAAATCAAATTAGAATTAAAATAAAAATCCGTTTCATACGAAGGAACAACAACAAAATCAATAATTTGTACGATCGTTTCGGAAAACAATGTTTTTATTGTGGTAGACATCAAGCTACGGACAATAATTTTTACATATAGTGTTTTTAACAAACAAATTTTCCTCATCAGCAAAATATTGGGAAGGGTTTTTAGTATATGTAAAAGACACCATAAATAAAGCTAGCATTAAAAGTAAGGCAGATGTATCTGGAAAAAATTAAAATAAAGGCATAAATTTACTTGATAAGAAAATTAATATGGGTTAAAGATAGAAATAAAATAGAGTAAAATTATAAATCTAAATTTGGTTTAAGTACAATATCATAATAATATATTTCAAATAAAACTCATAGACACATACACATATATATATACACATATGCATGCAAAGCACTCATATGGATGTTTGTTATAACTTTTCAGCTTATGAAATGATAAATTTTCAAAAGGAACGCTAATGGAATATTTTATATCCGTTAGCATACGTTTGATTAAAAAACGCTAAAATTTAAACTCGAAACTGTATAATTAAATAATGCAAGGGAGATAATTAGTCATATTTCTTTAATTAAAGAATGCAAGGGAGATAATTAGTCTAACTTAATTTATTACGGAATAATAAAACAATATTGTAATCTATTTTTAAATTATTGAATTTAATATCTGATAATGTATTTATTTATTGAAATTAAAATATATCATAAGTTAATGTTAAGAATATATTTTAATAATCAATAATAATGGTCGATATATCAGATTAATTAATAATAACAATAATATTTTTGAAAAAAAATTATTAATAATCATTTCATGATATCGTTTAATTATACTATTGAATACTAATAAGTAATTTTTAGTGATATAAGCTGGTTTATATTTATTAAATTTAAACCAACGTTTATGACTGTATGATGTGAAGATTAGTTCCTTTCTTTAATTTAATAGGATGGTTGTATTTTTTATCTCTTCATATTTCAAAATTTTTAGGGTCTCTTTTGTACATATTACACAGAATTTATCTTCTGGTTTATATGGTTTGCAAGATCCAATTACTTGCCATTTCAACTTGAAAGAAATATTGTCATTCTTGAGTTGTCAAATATGCTTGGATAGAGTAGTTTGATTAGACAGGGAGTTATTTTTAACAGAATATTTGTGCGTTGAAATTCTATGTTTTATTAGGCCAGATGTGGAACCAAAATATATTGCCTCTTGTTCATTGGGATTATTTTCCGGTAGATCTGGTGTTGGATTATTATATGGTGGGTTGGTTTGTAATTGATTGGTAGATTGGTAAAGTTGGTGTCATTATTTAATCGGGTGGTTGAGTTATGGTTGCTAATAGATTCATGTAGATATAGGGTTTTTGATACTGTGCAGCTATAGATTACATTTTTTATTTTACATGAGCCTTGTAGGGGACATTTATTTTTTCTTCTACAGTTACAGTCTGCTATATTTTGTATAATTGTATTTTGTAGCTTATTAATTTTCTTATTATTAGAGCTAATTATTTTTTGATGAAGGTTAGGCATAGTAGAGTAAGACACATTGATTGTATTCTTATTGAATATATTATTATATCTATGGGGGCTTTAAAGTTCCTATCTAATATTTGAAAACATTCTCTGGCTAAGTTTGTCTCTAGATTTTTGGAATATGGAGGGTTGAACCATAGGGTCTCCTTATGTCTATTCTTACGTTTACGGGTTTTGGTTTGTTGTTTATTGTATTAGTATCTAATATTTGTGGCTTGGTTTTATCTTTTTTTGTCTCTTGGTCATTTTTCTTAACTCGTATACGGGAAGACGTTGCCATATTATATTTAATTTGCGAATGGTATCCTGAGTTTTTAAGGGCTTCACTGTAATATTTTTTCATTTTTGTTAGCAAAAATGAAAAATATTACAATGATAATTAAATTCATAAATAAAAATGATAGAAACATAAACTGCATTGAAAATAAACCTATTAAGAGCGTAATAACCTATAATATGGCAAGTTTCATTTCATTCAGACAAAACACTAAGAAAAGGGGCCTAATTAGTGTTGGGGCCTTTTTTGGAGGGGGGCACCCTGTACACAATATATTTATATATACGCACATAAATATATCCTTAAAAATATATATTAGACTAGATATATTTTATATATTAAAATATATATATAACTATATATATATATATATATATATATATATATACTGTATATATGTATGCGTATATAAACTATATATATATGTGTGTGTGTGTATATGTATATATTTATATGCGTATATATTTGTATTTAAACATTTTTAATTACATTTATTCTCCGAAGTAAACATATAGACTGACAGCTACACGCATGTGTCCATTTTCAGATACAATTGTTACATTTTTAGATTTTTTTAGCCATGTGTCTGACAAGAAAACCGTATTTATTTAAAACTGCAACGCATTTTTTGTCTTTTTTTTTTCATTCAATCAGTTTGCTTTTGTTTTACGGTCTTGATCGAGACAGGCGTTCAAACTCTAGATTTAACCAGAAAAAAGATTTTGAATAAAGTCGTTGACAGCATCTCTTTAAGCACATTTCTAAACCAGATGTGAGATAATAATATCGACAGGAATAGAGCAGATTAAAACTAGCAAACTTCTTTTAAACTCTGAGATGCTCCTAGGATGTCAGTACTACTGCTGTAGAAGCTTAAATATTGAGGAATATGTATATATATATATATATATATATATATATATATATATATATATATATATATACCTGTTCACATATACTTTTTCATGATAAAGCTAGAACCCAGAATTAGATGGAATCGAGCAATTGCATCGACAGCGGACAACGCCAGACCCAAAGTGGGTTTCGATGTACTTCATCTCATCAGTAACGTGCTCCTGGGTTCGCGCCTATATCGGAACACGTCACGGATAAAATGCAGTACATCGAAACCCACTTTGGGTTTGGCGTTGTCGGTTGTCGATGCAATTGCTCGATTCATCTAATTCTGGCGTCTAGCTTAATCATGAAAAATTATATGTGAACAGGTATTTATATATATATATATATATATATATATATATATATATATATATATATATATAATATCCTCTTAATGTATAATATATACACACACACACACACACATATATATATATATAGCACGAATATATATGTGAACAGGTATTTATATATATATATATATAATCTCCTCTTAATGTATAATATATATATACACATACATACATATATATATATATATATATATATATATATATATATATATATATAGAGAGAGAGAGAGAGAGAGAGAGAGAGCGTCACAGATAAAATGCAGTACATCGAAACCCACTTTGGGTTTGGCGTTGTCGGTTATCGATGCAATTGCTCGATGAAAAATTATATGTGAACAGGTATTTATATATATATATATATATATATATGTATATAATCTCCTCTTAATGTATAATACACACACACACACACACACACACACATATATATATATATATATATATATATATATATATATATATATACACACAGAGGATGTTCGCTAGAAAAGCGGGAAAATTTTCACACAACGATTTATTTTTACAAAGAATAATTTTTACAATTTTTTTTCAAAGACGAATGGCATATTATACTCATGGATAGTTGAATCGGCAGAGATCATGAGAAGTACAGCGAGGCATCACCGATCTAGCTTGTTGAACAATGTGTTAGTCTTAGTAATGATAGAAGGTTCCTGTCGCTCTTGGGATTTGTACACAACTGGCCAACTAGTAGATCGTCTGCAATAAAAAAAGAAAAACAGTTTTCATCAAACGGAAATGGAACCATGTTTCAATTACAAAGCATATAATAAGATCTCAGCAAACTTTTTCCTCTTAAAAAAAAAACAAATATATTGGCATCTGAATATATAACTCATTGCTAAATCATTCGATTACTGCTCGAATGATTCCCCCGTCCAAGCCCAGGTGGACCATACTATTTTATTTTTATTTATATTTTTTAATGAGTTCAGCTCAGGATAAAACAAGAAGTTCCATGTAAAATTGTCGCAAATTCTATCTTCGTACCACATTTTTAAACTAAACATTAATCTGAAGTGACTCTTCCAGGGCATTATTTATCAAACCACAATATCAGCTGACGTTATATTGTAAACAAACATTGATGGAATTCGATGAATGACATTATCATTATTTTTATTTATTTACTTATTTATTTATTTTATTTGGCGAATAAGTCTACCGGGAAAATTATTCCATGTAACATATTCAGTGGAGAATTGATTCTATAATAGTGCATACGCAATCTGTATCAATTAAAATATCATGTTTAACCGTTTTGTACGGACGGGCAATGCCAGGCAATGCCAGGCAGTGCCGTACAAGGCCGGGCGTCCAACTAGTATATATATATATATATATATATATATATATATATATATATATATATATATATATTCAAACAACGATTTATTTTTAAAAAGAATAATTATATATAAGTGAACGTGTATGTGTGTCTGTCTGTGTACATTTTCCTACGCAATAACTCTGTCAATTTTTAGTCTACAGACTAGAAATTTGATATACAGTGTACTGAGATTTGGGGAAATCTATGTGAATGGTTTTCGGCCAGAAATTTGGCTGTTAAGGGGTCAAAGTTCAACGATTTGACTTTTGAGAACTCTACCAAACCCCTCCGACAATTTTTTTGTCTAAACACTTGAAATTTTAGATATAGGTTCCTTGGACATGGATCTAACTTAATAACTCAATTTGAGCCCAAAACAATAAATGTAAAGGGGTTATAATAGGGGTCAAATTTTACAAAATTGCCCTCTTTTTTTTTTACATACACCTCCAAACACCCGGACAACGCCGCGCTACAATGTTAGTGTATATATATATATTTGACGCATGAGTGTGAACTAAACATGAGAAATTATAAAGTGGAAAGGGGACAAAACAACAACAAAAACGTCCTCTAGTCGATACAACGCACGAAAGTTTTATTTTTTTTTTACTGCTCAACTTGCAATACATCAACCTTTCTAGGGCAATTGCTCTTGACATATCAAATGCCTTTTATATAGTACGGCATAAAGGTTTACTTCACAAGATTTCCAATTATGGTATAGCTGGAAATGTCTTCTCAATTATCAAATCATATATCTCTGATAGGTTCATAAGAGTAGTAGTTGATGGGCAGAAATCAGAAGCTAACAGTATTAATGCTGGAGCCCCACAGGTTTCCATCTTGGGCCTAACTCTCTTCCTGATTTACATTAATGATCTTCCAAATCATATTCTTACATCGTTCGTAGACATTTATGGCGATGAGACTACTATGTATGGTAGCACATCTAAAACCGTAAAAGACCAAGTTCTCTCCGATTCTCTCTCCCCTGATCGTGAGCAGATCTAGCTGAACTTTTCCACGTGGAATGATTTATACGCGAGTATTTCTAAAAGTAAAGCTTCCTTTTTTTTGTTGTTTTTTTTTTACGCAAAGATTTAAGGAGCTACGAAGACATGAATGGTATCATTAAAACGGTCAGTTGTTTGAAAACTTAGAGTGCGTCAGTTATATTGCATATTGAATGTCCTTGGAAATGTTCAAATGTCTCATAGTTTGCCTGTTTATATATTTGTTACGTTAAACACTTTCGAGAAGAATTGAAACTTTATGTGCGCCTCGCTGTTGCTGCAGATATTTCTGCTGCTTTGTCAAACTTCGAACTTTGGTGTATGTTGACTGTAACGTTAAGAAAATTAGTTTCATTAAAGTATTTTTCCGTCTCTGAAACGATTGTACATAAAACAGGAGGTGAATTCGTAGATAGGGTAACAATTAATATCATTGATGTGTTTTTCCTGAAGTATAACACACACATATGAAATAGATAAAAAAACAGATCAAATATGTTAAAGGTTTTCAAACGTGTCTTAAAACAGAACAATCCTGAAAACATAAAAAGAAAAAAAAACAAGAAAGCGACTAATTTTACTGTATATATTTGATGTATATGTGTAAAAAAGATGGTAAAATAACATAACGTGCAATCAAACAACAACCACTGTACTGTTGCGAATATCTATATTTTTCGCATTTCATCTTTCATCTGTGATAATAAAACTTTTAAATAACCACACACACACACACTCACACGCACACACACATACGCATATTCCAGTTATTTGATCATTCTAAGACTGTAACGCTAAGAAAATTGGTTTCATTAAAGTATTTTTCCGTCTCTGAAACGATTGTACACAAAACAGGAGGTGAATTCGTAGATAGGGTAACAATTAATATCATTGATGTGTTTTTCCTGAAGTATAACACACACACACACACACACACATACACACACACACACACATACGCATATTCCAGTTATTTGATAATGTTACGCTTTACTAATGTAAAAATGTCCATTAATTTCGTGGCGGTGAACGGTAGTCCTGGAGTATGTTCCTTACTAAGGGACTCAAAGATGGCGTTGTAGCGAAATTTTAATCGATCGACTAGTATTGAATGTCATTTCCTGCACGAATTATTGCGTAAGCATTAAAAACTATTGCCTATACGTATTAAGATAATTATTAAAATAATAATTAATGGAGTTTTAATTATATATATATATATATATATATATATATATATATATATATATATATATATATATATATACATATATTTAATAATTATAGTAAAAAATAATTATGACAGCTCCTTTAAGAAATTCGTTTCTTATCGTTGAGCACTTTCAGTCGAATTGACGTCTGTCAATTTAGATCTTATGCATAGATCATCGTATAACGATTAGATCACTCCCTGACTGACGTAAATGAACATTTAAAATTTAAAAATTTTAATTCGAGGTTATTTCACGCGGTTAATGGTAGCCGAATGGGTTAGGTCTTCGCTAATCGAGCCAGAGATGTCTCGTGATGCGGGGTTCGAATCGTTCGACTGGTATTAATCGTGACACCCTGCACTGAAGATGCCGAAAGGATGAAACACTAGTGTATCAAGGTATTTAATTACTATAGTAAAAAATAATTATGACAGCTCCTTTAAGAAATTCGTTTCTTATCATTGAGCACTTTCAGTCGAATTAAAGTCGGTCAATTTAGCTCTTATGCATAGATCATCGTATAACGATTAGATCACTCCCTGACTGACGTAAATGAACATTTAAAATTAAAATGTTTAAATTCGACGTTATTTCACGCGGTTAATGGTAGCCGAATGGATTAGGTCTTCGCTAAGTCAAGCCAGAGATGTCTCGTGATGCGGGGTTCGAATCGTTCGACTGGTATTAATCGTGACACCCTGCACTGAAGATTCCTGAAAGGATGAAACCCTAGTGTCTGTAGGTATTTAATAATTATAGTAAAAAATAATTATGACAGCTCCTTTAAGAAATTCGTTTCTTATCATTGAGCACTTTCAGTCGAATTAAAATCGGTCAATTTAGCTGTTATGCATAGATCATCGTATAACGATTAGATCACTCTCTGACTGACGTAAATGAACATTTAAAATTAAAATGTTTAAACTCGACGTTATTTCACGCGGTTAATGGTAGTCGAATGGATTAGGTCTTCGCTAAGTTGAGCCAGAGATGTCTCGTGATGCGGGGTTCGAATCGTTCGACTGGTATTAATCGTGACACCCTGCAAGATTCTTGCAAAGGATGAAACACTAGTGTCTGTAGATTCTTGAAAGGGTGAAACCCTAGTGTCTGTAGGTATTTAATAATTATAGCAAAAAATAATTATATATATCTACTTCTATAACTTGGATGTCTTTGTGTATTGATATTCATATTAAAATCTCATTTTTCTATTTTTTTTCAAAGAAAATACAAATTGTTATATATGGAAATTTGTTATATCGTTGAAATGTATTCATCTGCAAAATATATAGGTATGTTGTATATTCTTGTAGACATTCATTTCAATTGATTTGCTATTATTTTCTTTCGGCTAATCATCTTTAGTTAATTATTACGTGTGATGTTATTCATGCAAATATTCTACATGATTCATACTTGCGTAATATTTGCGTAACAATGTTATAGTAAACACAACACTCTTTCTATATATCGTAATATTTATGTATGTATATATATATTTTTTTTAAATTTTGCCTACAAAACTCCTCCGTCAGTTTTTGGTCTACATGCATGGAACTTAATATACGGGTATGCGAAACCATGTGAAACTTTATATTTAGGTTCTAGCCGGGGAAAATTGGTTCATAAGTGTGAAAATTTAAAAAAAAAAATGAAATTTGTCAGGTAAAGGTCGAAAGACAGCATTACGAATATGCATGCGTGATGTAATAGCTATTGGTTTATGTTTTAATTTTTAGTTTTGCCAGAAATCTGTCTTCATAATACAGTCATAAACGTCACAGGAAAAAGTAGATTGTAAGCTAAACGTTTTGGTTTCGATTCTCGATAGTGGCGCACGAGTCATATTTTTTAACGTTCAATAAGATGAAATGATTACATCTCTCTTTCTCTCTCTCTTTCTCTCTCTCTCTCTCTCTCTATATATATATATATATATATATATATAAAGTAGTAGCGTCCGTGTGTGTGTGTATGTATGTATGTATGTATGTATGTATGTATGTATGTATGTATAAACTAAACTGGTTCCCCCACCAGACTTGTTTGGTGAGGAGGGCGGCTAGTCTCCATGAAGGATTAAAAACAAGACCTTCCAAAGGGCGAATGAACTCTTTTTCTGGGTCAACGGCCAACAAGCACCGTGTATATTTGTGTGTGTGTATATGTGTATTGGGGTGGAGAGTGCTCCCGTAAGCCGTGGTGAAGGCAACCTTTCTAAGAGAAGCAAATCTCTGATTTAAAAAACCATAAAGCGGAAGACCAGTACCCGCATTTAGCTGGTCTGCAGTTTAATTTGTTGCTGGCTATCTTGCTCTTGCTTGTTGCTGGATCTGAACATTTTGAACCGAGAGAGAGACTTAGCTGTCGTACAAAGCTAAGACTCTGTAACATCATATTCGTATAGATACTCCCTCAGACATTTGGGCTCATGGATTTTAAATGTCTGAGGGGGTGGCACTCGTCTGACAAGACGTTGCAATCATCATGTATGTATACAATTTTCCTACAGCCTGCACTGCTGGAACAATTATGGCCAAGCCTGGGATGGAGGATGATACACACTATTTTCCAAGGGAAAGGCCAAAGTTCAAGATCACAGCCTATATATATATATATATATATATATATATATATATATATATATATATATATATATATATCCTCTACTACAGCCCAAACTGGACTGATCGTGACAAAACCTGACATAATGAATGATTGTCTCTGAACTATGTATTATGCACATTCTTTTCCAAGGCCAAGGGCAAAGGTCATGGCTATATTTGGTGGTGCTCTTCATAAACTCTTCCACCTATGAATGGTGCACACCAAGTTGGGGGTCACAACCATCACAGCCGGTCAACTTCTTTGTGAATTTGACCTAGATCACCTTCCTCCACCCCCATCTCCTCAATCAATCTTGATTAAATTTGGAATGATAGTGGTCGTAACTATATTTCACTGTATCTCTTAACTTTGAGCTCCCAAGGTAAGGATGCCAACAATAACGTAAGGGACTATAAAGCTTCTTCTTTTTTTAAGAGACATAAATCTTTGGAAAACAATACTCGCCTGTTTCTGATTAAATATGCCGTCTGAATGAAATAGAAACGAAACTGGGGAAGAAATATTGGCATGATTAGAAGCTAATAGAGTAAGAGTTGCTGCAATTCGCTCCAATGAAAACGCTTTATATAGAGAAAGACGTTTGAAGCTCAACAGAATACGTGAAAGAGAAAAAAAGCAAAACAAGATGAAGAAATTTGTAAATAGCAACCAAATATGGCAAAAGTAGACATGCAATAAGGCGGTTAACAAGAAGAAATTCAAGAGAGGCAATTGATGGTCGGTCATAGGAAGCAATAACACGAGCAAATGAAGCAAGAAAGGTAAATGAAACAAACGAGGAAACAATACGATGTAGACGAGGTTTGGCGAGACAAGCAAGACAAAGAGTAAACGAAACAAATAAGAAAACATAATAGACGTAAACGAGGAGAGTTGAGAATAGCTCAAAGACAAGAGAATGAATCAGAAACCGAACGGATTGTTGCCTATCTTAGAGGCGTGAACAAGAGGATGCAAGAAAAAAGAATGATTTTCCTCCGCCAATTGTAGAATCACAGGCGGCTACATAACGAATGACTCCTTTGAGACAGCAAGAAATAAAAAATTGCAATAGAAAAAGGATTTCTCTACAACAAAGATTACTCTTTCACTACAGTTGACATCAGAAGAATAGACAAAGTATGCCAGCATTGCTCCTCTGTGAAATTTAAAAGAAAGGGCACTGATTGTTGTTCTTCTGTCAATGTTGCGCTTGATAGCTTTCCACCACTACCTCAGTTCCTGCAAGATTTGCTCTCAGGCAAAGGCCCCATCTCTAAAGACTTCCTGCAAAACATACGCAGTTACAACTGTTTTACAATGAATTCATTTGGTGACGAAATGCGGCGGTAACTTAGTGGAATACTTCTTTTAGCATCCAAAGTCAGTTTAGCCATAGAACTAGGAGGTCTTTGCAGCCTCTGAAGATGGAGCGACAAAGTTTATTCGAAGCTACCTCTTGGATCGTCTGGAAGATAAACTACATAGATGGAGGGTGATGGTAAACTAAATGAAGGCATTCTACAAATGTTGACTGAAAGTTTACATGATTTTTTTTACAAAGAGGTCATCTCTTATCAAGCCCCGGAAGCCATTCAAGGAGTCCATTAATGAGTGTACAGTGGCCAAAATGAACATGTTGTAGTAATTGTTAGTATTGGAAATTTGGTAAATTGGATTACATAAGGGGATAGCTCATCAAAGAATATGTTCGCGTTGGGCTTGAAGACAACGATATTGTAGTCAGTTGGAAAGCAGGAAAACGGAACAGTTTTCCACAGGAGTGCAGTTCTAAGAAAAAAAAACACTTTGTTCGTGTAATGTCCGTTTAGGTTTAGGGACAAATAAAGAGTGGTTTTGTCAACTAAAACCAACAAAGGAGTGGCTTGAAGAAGAAAATTTAGAAGAAAACAAAATGGCTTGAAGAAGAAAACTTAGAAGAAAACAAAATGGCTTGAAGAAGAAAACTTAGAAGAAAACAAAATGGCTTGAAGAAGAAAACTTAGAAGAAAACAAAATGGCTTGAAGAAGAAAACTTAGAAGAAAACAAAATGGCTTGAAGAAGAAAACTTAGAAGAAAACAAAGTTATTATAAGAGGCCGCAAAGAGAGCACTTGCGGCAATTCAATGCTCTAACCCAACATATGAGATTGAACTATTAATGAAGACCGAATCGTCCGAAATTCCGTCCAAATTCCGGAGTTCAACAGAAAGATTTCATAGTTCTATAAAATGCACTTGAAGAAAGTCAGTGGTTACATCGACCGAAACGTTGTGAAAATAACACTCAAGATGAGAAGAATAGTCTGATAAATACAAGTAAAACGAATAATTGACCATTTATTGTCCGATTTTTAAGAAAAGAAAAATGGAGAGCATTATCTTGCTTACATTAGTCAGGTCCTTTTAGCATTCTTTAATAATGATAGTAAGAGAGTCTGTGTTAGGATTTAATTCTATTTGTAAATAACTATCTCTCTCTCTCTCTCTCTCTCTCTCTCTCTCTCTCTCAATGCCTCCTTCTCATTCTATCTATCTATCTATCCATCTATCTGTCTGTCTGTCAGTCTATCTTACTCTCTCTCTCTTTCTCTCTCTCTCTCTCTCTCTCTCTCTCTCTCTTAATCTCCTTCACTCCTTCCAAGGAATTGCCGATTAAGTATTTAGCATCGATTTGTCCGAAGCAAATCATTTCGGTAAAACAATTCATTTTTTTATATTTAATGTTGTTTGTGTATTTTCCTTAGGCTATGTAATTTATTTTATGTCTACTTAATTATCTATATAAATATCATATATATATATATATATATATGCTAATCTATCTATCCACTAACCTACCTATCTATCTATCTATCTATCTATCTACGTATCTACTTATCTGTCTGTTTGTCTCTCCCTCTTTCTCTTCTCTCTCTTCATATATATATATATATATATATATATATATATATATATATATATATATGTATGTATAATAAATAATAGTAAGAATAAGGCGTCCAATTATTGTTATTATTCGGCAATATACTCCAAAACTGTTGTGTTAGGTAACACACACATATGCATATATATATATATATATATATATATATATATATATATATATGTGTGTGTGTGTGTGTGTGTTTGTGTGTGTAATTCAAGATTTCAAAAAAGATGTTGATTGTAACAGAAAGTGTATTTCATTTTAAGTTACAATTGTTTCCATACCAGTTCGACAATTTCAAGCATTATGGCGTTTGAAAATTTTCACAACCAGCATTTCTTTAAACTTCTTGAATAAAAACACTCTTGACAATAGAAGATTTTTAAAAGAAAATTCCCTTAACGGAAAAGAGACATGTGAAAAAAAAAAACACATTTACCCTGGAGGCATTCTCCGTGAAAAAAAAAAAACATTCGAATATTGAATATTTGAAAATTTTCCAACGCCATAATGCTTGAAATATATATATTGCATATTTTGACAACATGTTTTCATTCAGACAAATATTGTTACATAGCACGGAATATTTTGCGTAATAAGTAATTTTTGTAGTTTTTCAAGTTTTTGAATTGTCGTTATTATTTCTCGGTCAAATCTGTGCAATTCTGACCAATGACCCCTTCAAAACCATTGTACATTTATTTTAACCATGTTTTTAACACATTATATATATATATATATATATATATATATATATATATAATTCTTTTTTGCACAGGAGACGCTTCGTTAGTTCAAGAAATTTTAATAAAATTTAGGTTGAGCATATAAAATCATCTAGATTTTAAACGGAAACTGCTGGAAGACGACTGATGAAACTCAGTGTAAAGTACTTGCAAAAAAAATAACCAAAAGAAAAAAGGATGGACGAAGACGACTATGGAACTTGCTTGCACAGATTCGACCGAGAAATAAGATCGACAATTCGAAAAATTGAAAAACTACAAACAAAAGAAGCTTATTAAGCTAAAACACTCCTGCTGTTCAACAATATATGTCCTAATTTTTGCCTTTGTTTTTAAATTGAATGAAATATTAAAAATATTGATGTGTATATTGCGTAAATTATTACACTTTTATGCAGTAAGTTTATTAAAAGGAATGTGTTTGTTAAAGAACTTGCAGAAAGTAGTTTGCGAGAGTCAGAAGTAGAGATTTCACTCTTGAAGATGAAGATCGAACCGGATGCCCTGTTGAGTTTTATGATAAGTTTCTAAAAGCATCGCTTGAAGAAAATCCTGCTTCCTTCGTAGAGAAATAAGCAATAAGACAGAGTTCAAAGCATACAACGGTTCATCGTCATCTTCAACAACTGGGAAATTTTCCTAAACTTGGAAAATGGGTGGCTCATGAATTGTCTAAAAATAATCTCAAATCCAAGTCGACATCTGCTCTCCTCTCCATTCCCGCCAACTTGTTCCAACTTTTTCTTGGATAGACTTATGACTGGTGATGAAAAATAGATCTTTTATTGAAATGTTAAACGTCTTAGACCATGTTAAAGGGAAATACCTCAACCCCAGCCGAAAAGAGAACTTCATGGGAATAAGGTTTCTCTTTTAATATGGTTAGCAATTAGAGCATTTGAAGGGAAAAAGACCTGCTCTAGTAACTCAAAAAAGGGGTGATGTTTCATCAGATCAATGCATGACCCCCACACAGCATGAATCATCACACAGCACATCGAAGAATTTGATTGTGTGAAAACTCCTCAACAACCATATACTCCTGACGTTGCTCCTTCAGATTGTTATATGTTGCGTAGCTTACAAAATCAGTTGGGAGGAACAGTTTTGTAACGCAGAAAAATGTGGAAACTGACATTTGCGAGTTCTTCAAATCAAAGCCAAAAATTGTTTATATTAATGGAATTAATAAGCTTTTTCATAGATGGAAGGAAGTCATAAATCATCAAGGAAATGATGTTGATGATTAAATATTTAATAAAATGTAACATTTGGTCCCAACATTTGGTCAGACAGAACTTATGGGACGGCCTGATATATATATATATATATATATATATATATATATATATATATATATATATATATACATATATATACAGAGAGAGAGAATGATATATATGTGTGTGTGTGCGTGTGTGTGTGTGTGTGTGTGTGTGTGTTAAAAGCTGAAAGTCATTTAGAATTAAAAGTTGAGTTCATTTTAGTTATAAGCTTCTTTTTCTTATCCGAGCAGCATCATTTCCACAAAAATGTTGTGAGACTGTCTCTGCTCTATTCTTATTTTCATGGAAAGTGATCGACTGATCTCCAATCAATGGAACCATTTGCTGGATTTTAACAAAAAGGCATTTGACTAGCTACAACCACAAACAATAATTTCCTCCACTCTCTATTTATGCCGGAATACTTCATTCTTAGAACGCCCCACCTTGAGAAAACCGCCCTACTTGCCCGCTTCGTAGACGATTACCATATAGTTACCTTCAAGTCTTATGTAAACATATTCTTGATGAGCTGACCCCTTATATAATACAAATTCTGCCTAATGTCCACCATTTACGAGTACTGCAATACTACCTTGTATTCATTTATCCTTATCCACGAGTGGCCTTCAGGCGTTGAAAAGTAAGACTCAATAAGAATTTATTTATTTTAACCTTATAAGTATTAAAACATTTTCAAATATGCACGCCATATATGGTTTAAGTAAATTTATAATAAGATATGATTTACTAAATATTTGGTTGTCTATCTTTTTCTTAATTTATATTCTTTTTCTGCCACGCACTGAGCTCTCCTACTGAAAGTCTCATTCGAAAAATACTCAAAGGTTTAAGGACATAATATATATATAAATATATATATATATATATGTGTTTGTGTGTGTGTATATATAATAATAAAAATCCACGTATGCTTTTAGAGACGTAAAAAAGCGTTTAAAAAAGACGTTGAAAATTTCCAGTTTACTACGCTTTTGGTTAGTTTACCAGGCCACAATATTTGCGAAAGAAACCCCGAATAACAAGAAATATTACGTAGGTATGACTTCCTTAGATTTCAAAACCCGATACTATGACCAAAAAAGTACATTCAACAATAAAAAAAAACATCGTATGAAAACAATACTAGCGAATAAATACTGGGAACGCAAAGAAAGCGGACATTCGCCGGTAGTCGAATGGAGAATAATAAAACAAGCTACCACGTGTAGGGACCTAGACGATCCATGTTGATTATGCCTTCATGAAAAATTTGCTATACTGTACTTTAAAGAACCCCAACATCTATTAAACTGTAGAAGGGAAATAGCAAACAACTGTGTTCACAAGATAAATTTTACTCTAGGATAGCGATACAGAATAGTTTTCAAACTAACAAAACAATAGAAAATAAACAAATAAATTAATTAAATAAACATGAATATACATAAACGATCACACATATATGTATGTATATATATATGTATATATATGTGCATATATGTATGTACACATACATATATTTATATATAAACTAACATTAAAAAAAAACACTAACCTAGTTTTAAAACAGACCAAGAAACTAAATAGAGCACACACAATGGAACAGGTCAACCAGAGGCCAAATAATCCTTTGTCCGATAAATGCATGCTCATTGGCTGATGGGAAGGACTCGGTGGATACTAGAATACTGATAGGCTAACTAAAATCTCAATAGAAGAGGAGCATATAAAAACGATAAACAACCACAGAATCGCGCATAAGCCTGAAGAGTCCTAGAGTGGATGAAACACGGAATATTCAGTGTATGTTAATCGCCATATACATTTTATAAATTACTATATATATATATATATATATATATATATATATATATATATATATATATATAAACATGGAATAACCTGAAAACATATATATTCAATAATATAACAAACCTATGCGGATAGAAAACGCTTTACTGTGTTAAGAGGATCAAATTATAGAATAAATTAAAAAGATAAAGAATAAAGTGACTTGGAATTTTATTAAATTTTCTGGTCAATAAGGATTAAAGAAAAAGCATATATGGAAGAAAGCACTTAACGCCATGGAAATTGTTCTCTTTTTAATAGACGCATTTAGCTTTTCTGAAGCGGGGAATTTATTTTAACTGCTAGTTTCAAAACAAAAATAATCATTTGGGCGTCCCAACACCAATAATGAGAAATCAAGTTTGAAAGTGGCCCTGTCGGTGTGGCATTAGAATACGCCGACTGCCCCCCTGCAAAGGGTAAAAGTCCCTCAATGGGGGTCCTGGATATGACCTGAAACTATATCACAGCTTGTGGGCTTTGGAGAGTGTGGAGCTACCTTTTAATTACCATTGCTCCCAGGTCCACTCTGACCCGGAGTGGTAGTACCTGTTAGGGTCCCAACTATGGGTTAAATAGAAACCGACGTGAAAACAACAAATATATTCTATTAAAAAAATGTTTTCTTCAAAATCTTTGGATTCGGCATTAAATAAACCGAAAAGGGTTGATAAGCCGTAAAAAAAACAACCAACCAACCAAATGCGAAATTTTAAAAATATAGGATATTCTCCAATGTGAATAATTTTCTAACCAAGTAGAGAACATCAATATTCTTTACAGTAGACTTGTCAATATCCTTCATGATACATGTGAATGGTAAGCCGAGGAGTTTGAAGGATGAATAAAGGAGTCATCTGTGATTAACTGGCATGTGCTTATCAGTTGGACTGTCATAAAACGTCAATTATGTAAAAGTACAATTATCCAAGATTGTAACGATGCCTGTGCTTAATGTTAAGTAGTTTCTCTTTTCGTACGTTCTGTCCACACGGGGTCCTGGATATGATCTTAAACTATATCCAGTGGTGAGGCCCCAGCTTGCAGGCTTTTGGGAAGATAGAACCACTTGTTAATTACCATTGCTCCCAGGTCCACTCTGACCCGGAGTGGTATTACCTGTTAGGGTCCCAACTATGGGTTAAATAGAAATCGACATGAAAACAACAAATATATCCTATTAAAAACATTTTCTTCAAAATCTTTGGATTCGGCATTAAATAACCCGAAAAGGGTTGATATGCCGTAAAACAAAAACAACTAACCAACCAACCAAGTTTGAAAGTAAAACTAACAAAAACAGAACACAACTGAAAGAATCCTCTTTGGAAACGGAAAATAGGCACATTTTTTTTTCGATTCCTATTCCGAATAGTAGTTGAAACACGAACACATATGTACAAGACATTGGCTAAAAGCACTATCAATAATTTCCCCCTACTCTTTATCTGTGCCTAAACTTAAACCTAGATTCCATGAACAAAGCTTCTTTTTTAGAACTGCACACCTGTGGAACTCCCTTCCATTTACCTGCTTTCTAGCTCACTACGCTGGCCGTCTTCAAGATCAATGTAAACAAGTTCTTGATGCCCCGTTCTCCTTAAGTAATCTAATTTACCAAATTTACATTTTTAAAGGTTACTATGATATTGTCCTTTTGACCACTATACACTTTTTAACCATTATACTCGAATGGCCTCTGGGCCTTGATAAGTGGTGATTCCTTTGTAAACAGAAGGAGAATTATAGTTCGTTCACTTAGATTCATTGCTTTATGCTTTATTGATAATTTAATAGGGTAAAATGTGTACTCATTAATGCATTAAATATTGGGTCCCTATCAATCCTTATTAATCCCTATCAATCCCTATTAATCCCTATTAATCCCTATTAATCCATAATAATCTCGCAATGATTCAACAGATACTATACTACTTGGATCGTTGCGCCTCATAACAAGGTCCATACAAAATTTCAACCAGCTCAGACCAGTAGTTCTCTAGAAAAAAGTGAGACGGATACATATTTGTGGCTTGGCAATGTCACAGGAGAGACAGCTAAAGAAAAATCGCCAAGCAATATTCATCCAAAAGCGACAAAACTAAAGTTTACCTACCAGAACACTATATATAGAAATGTAGTTGAGTTTGGGCATATTTGATTGCTTTGAAAATATTGGTTCTTTTTATCAACTGTAAGTAAATTCTAACCATAAAATACTTCTATAATTTTCAAAAAGCCTGCAAAGTTTCGTTTAGTTTCGTCCCATAAAACAAAAGATATGAGCATTTCATTATTCAATTTGATTACGAGTGTAAATTAGTCCTCGCGCGAAAGCGCAGGACACAAAATGTTTTAAATAATAATAATAATGGATTAACAATAACAAAGTCTTTCGCCAGCGAGGACTACTATTGAGCGTAACCAGTTATACAGTCCTTTTGAAATTTTCATCTCTATTTTTCTCGTTATCTACTGAATATTTGTCAATGAAACCTATATGAAATATGTTCCTTATTATATTGTAAAGATTTTCTATTCTGAAAGAAGTTTAAAAAAATTTAATCTAAAAAAGTTATTTTAAAGTTTTTGTTAAAAAATCAGATTTTCTCATTATTCAGACATGTATGACGAAGAGGGAGTTGCAAAAAAGAGTTGTGGTGTGAGGAGAATTACGAACTGAAACAGAGAGAATATTCAGACCTGTAATAATGCAAAGAGGGGGTTGCAAAAACGAGTTGCGGTGTGAGGAGAAATACAATCTGAAATGAAGAGGCGGAGAGTTTTTATAAATACATACAAAACCACATTCATCTTTTTTTTAAATCCAAATTAATAAATTAAATAAAATATAATCTTATAAAGATACGATACAAATTAGAAAAGCATTTCATCCAAGGCATGAAAATTGTTAAACAAAATGTTTTTACTATATGCTTTAAAAATAAAGGTACAACATTCAATTTGAAATTTATTTATCTTCAAAGTGCACTTTTATACATTTTACAAAGTAAGGTATTAAATTTTTATACCTTACTTGTAAAATTTATGGAAATACACTTTGAAGGTAAATAAAGTTCAAATTGAATCTTGTACCTTTATTTTTAAAGCCTATAGTAAAAACATTTTGTTTAACAATTTTCATGCCTTGGATGAAATGCTTTTCATACTTGTGTATCTATATCTATCTATCTATCTATCTATCAATATGTATATTACCTGGCGAAAGAAATAAATGTTAAGATGTACTGCATCTTGAAATTTTGATTGTAGGCATTTTTTTATTTAGGCAGGATTTTTTTTTCTCATAAGCATATTTCATTAAATAAAATAGCCTATTTTTGGTTTAATTCTGTTATTAATCTACTTCCAAATAACCGTCTTCACTTCTGGCATATTTCTAGTATATTTGTTGTAAGTTCGAGTACTTTCCAATCGAGCGAAAGGAAATTGAAATTTACAAATGAGAAAAGATCAGACCAATGTGCTGGGCTCACCTCAGTGCACCTCGCAGTCCGTATTATCTCGCTCTTCTAAGCAATAACACACAGAAACGATCTCATAACCCGGATACTGACCATATAATAATTATGTCCCAATGGATTATTTTAGAGTGTAGCATTCCTTTAATTTTTGTTGTTGTCAGTATGCTGGGACCGATTCATAGGCCGGCAATTATCCTGAGCGTAATCAGAAAGTTTCAAATCGAAAATGTACACATTCACAGAAAGGATGAACTCAGACGGAAAATAAATGCTTATTCGAAAGATACGTACATTAAAACTGCGCGTATATAACGCGTAAACTATTTGGTCGAATTTTCGGAAAGTTTTTGTTGCTGCCTTGTTTAATAGCACATCAGCCTTTATCTATTTACAGATGTAACATCAAGTTTCATAGCCGTCCAAACCCAATATTTCATCTTTCTTACATACATATACATATATATAAATATATTTTTTTTTACATGGGTGTCACCACTTATCAAGGCCCAGAGGCCACTCAAGGATAAGGGTTAATAGATATACATTAGTCATTGTGATTTTAGCATAGTAGACAGTGGGAATTTTGTAACTTGGATTACTTAGGGGGACGATTCAATTAGAACTTGTTCACATTGGACTTTTTCTTTTTTTTTTCATAGGTATCAACACATTATCAAGGCCAAGAGGCCACTCAATGATAAGGGTTAAAGAGTGTACAGTAGAAATTGGACAATATAATAATCATTAGTAATAAAAATTTGTTAAATTTGATAACTTATATGGAACGGCTCATCAAGAACTTATTTACGTTAGACTTGAAGACAACCATATTGTAGTCAGCCGGAAAGCAGGAAAACGGAAGACAATTTCACAGGCGTGCAGTTCTAATAAAAAAGCTTTGTTCATGGAATCTACTTTTAGGTTTAGGCACAGATAAAGAGTGGGGGGAATTATTGATAGTGTTTACAGCTAGACGAGTGTTTCTTGTGAAAGTTTTGCGAGGGGGGACCATAGATTGAAGCTCAGTCGAACACTTTCTATGAAAACAACGATACATCAGAGATAAACTCGCAACATCTCTTCTGTGAGATAGAGGTTGCAAGGAAGAGAAAAGGACATCTCCTACGAGGCTACGAAGTCTATTTTGAACTCTATCAAGGCAGGACAAGTCCTTTCTAGCAGCTCCTGCCCAGATGTGGCAACAGTATTCCATCCTTGGACGTACCTGGCTCTTATATAAATAGAGAATTGCATCAGCAGTGAGATATCTACTGGATCGATAGAAAGATCCCACCATTTTTCCAGCGGTCTTGGCAACAGATTTGATGTACGTGTTCCATTTAAGATCAGGAGTAATGGTCAAGCCCAGAAGCTTGTCAAAACTTGAGGCCTCCTGAAGACGAGAGCCATAAATATATATATAAATGTGTGTGTATATATATATATATATATATATATATATATATATATATATATATATATATATAATTGAGGATGTGTGTTAGGACACTTCTCAACCTATATACTCAACGAAGTTTTTATTTGAAATTCAGTATATGGAATATTAAGACATGTAGAAATTTTTCTTAATGCGTTTTCATCCGGAAAAACATGTCTGATAAGAGGTCAAAATTGAAAACTTGGCATGTGGAGGTCATCGGTTTGTTTATTTGTTTGTCAAGTGTTTCACGAATGCGCATGCGTGAATCGTTGACGTGACAGATTATTCATTTTATCTCTTAAAAACGCTGGAGATTTTGGTGATTTCATAAGTTCTTATCCTTCGTTTATTTCAATTATTCTGGTGTTACCTAATCAGGCTGTCTGAAGATGTTGGCTTCCTGGAACGAAATGCACCTAACGTTGATTCTTTTTTGTTTTTCAACTTTCTTTTTGCAGAACTTAATTATGTTCCGGATAACAAACAAAAACAACTCTTTCTTTCTTCCTTTTCCCCCTTTCTCTTTCTATCTCCTCGACTTCCAGAATTGTTAAAAATTAGTACCACAGAAGCGGTATTCCAGCAGTTAGGAAAGCAAGATTCATTTTTTTTTTTTTTTGTTGCACAGCCGGGATGAGATCCGGTCCACATGCTTTTGATGCGTCTAGATTTTTATGATACCATATACCTGAGAAGGGTGATTTTCAAATCATCCAGTGTGGCATCTAGCCGTAAAGGAAAGCCAGGGAGCGAGTGGTGTACCGGGTCCTATGTGGAATTAGAGGCAAACCGACTGGCAAGTAGGTAAGTCTTCTCGGTTGTCATGCAAACAACCTCACGATTGTTTGATTTTGGGGGAACCCTGTACTGCCCATTATTTATTACACTGTTGTAGATTTTCCAACAATCACAGGTTCCTAATTTCTGTGCTCCAATGTATTCAATTTTAGCTGTCGCTATTTCTCTCTACCAATTTCTTCTAGCTTCTATATACTTCTGTCTGTTTGAACCGGACTTGGACCAATGGCAGCTGCACAAATAGAAGTAAAAGTTTAAACAGTTTTGTTAGTATGGGTGCTAGTTTTGGTTGAAGTTTTTTGAGTACTATAATCGGAATACCGTCAGAGCCAGTTGCTTTACTGGAATCAAGGTTTTTGATTAGCTTGACAACATCACGTACAGATGTTTGTATATTACATAGCGTGTTTTCTGATACAGGAGGAAATATTGGGGTTGGCTTCAAATTTAAGCTTACAGAGCGACATAAATTATATTTTTAACAAATGTGTAACTGATCTCCAGAAAGATGCTAATTAATTCTTACGCTGGGCACACGAGAAAAAATTCCGTTTTAAATATTATCCTGATAGAAAACTGAAAATTCTATTTCAAGATTCAGGCAAAGAGAAATTTCTGAAAATACTATTTGAAAACACAGTCCGTAGTAAATATTTGAAATGGAGATAATATTTATAAACTCAGTGCGAGGACCAATGAAAATGATTTTTCAAATTTAGCGTTAATGACTGGAAATCATAGTTTCTTACTCAGTGTAAGAGAATAACGAAAAGGATTTTTTTTCAAATTAAAGCCTGAAGATCGCTGAAAATTCAATTTCAAACTTTAGTATGAAAGACTCTAGAAAATTATATTTCAAATTTAAGCCAACGTATCATCCGTCATCTGATTGCTCTATTTTAGACTTTATATGAGGTCTTAAAATAGCTGGAGGCTGGTATACAAGTAGATGTGTACATTCTCCTAGGCATTAACCCCTCCGATTTTTGTGTTCGATCTGCTTTTTTAGTAATGAAATTATTCTACATGTGAAAGGTCATTGATTGAGAAGACAAGAAAAATGTTTGTATAGAGTATAAATATTTTTGTGTTGTTTTTATTCTATACTATCCTAGGTGCCCGGTGTTGCTTGGATGTTTGTAGGTGCGTGTTAAGCAACAGATAGTTGTAGTAGGCAGGAAGGTTCGAACCCGCGACGCGAAAGCGGAAAAGAAAGAAGAGGTTTCTCTAAGGTCATTGGCTGAGTATAAACGGAGGGGGAGGGGTCCGAGCGTAAAAAAGTTGTAGTAGGCAGGCAGGCTCGAAACTGTATCGCCAAGAAAGAAAATAAAGTGAAAAAAAAACGTGACGCGTTAGTTGTTACGCCCATCGCCAAACCGGAAGTGACGTAGGTTAAAATTAAGGCTAAACAATCGAAAGCGACCCCTCCCTGTAGAAAGTTGAGGATGAAGGAATTAATGTTGTTGATAGTTTTCGTCCGGAGGGTCATGCTTCAAAATAATACCTATCTCGTGAGAATCCGTTGCTTCTCTCAAAAGTTTTAGACATGCCTACATACATACATGCATACATAGATACATTTAAACAGTCAGGTGAGATTTATATTATAGACTAGGAGCCCGGCGTTGCCCGGCGTTGCCCGGGTGTTTGGAGGCATCTGTTGAACAAAAAGAAGAAAACAAAGAAAAATGTGGTATTAAGCCCGAACTTTTACAGCGAAGGAGGCAAAGAACGTGAAATAAATCTGACTTCTTTGCTGTTGCGTCCATCGCCAAACCTGAAAGGACGTAAGGCTAGACGATCAAAAAGAGCGGGTGACTTTCGAAAATATCGGCGAGAAAAAGCGACCCCTCTATTGAGAGTGAAGGCATTAATGTTTTTATCAATTTTTCGATATTTGTCGTCCGAAGAGTGCAGCTTCAAAATGATACCAATCTCGTGAAAATCCTTCGCACCGAATTTGATCTGATGTCGTGTTCATCTAATTACGTTACCCAATTTTTCACTAGAAATGATTTGTCATTTAATAATATTCGTTAATAATAATATTGTTGTATTGACACCAAATCGATATATTATTGTGTTGTCATTGCAAACCGACGTATGTCGTCATTGTCCTAATCGTTTTTATGTATGCTTAAATAACGTGCCATATATATGTATTGTGATAATTGGGTTGATTGACTTACCGAGGGTGGCTCGGTGGGAAGGGAAAGACACTCATGGCTGTGAACGGCCCGGCCTGGTGTTTGTTAATGAAGAAAATAGGGTGTCTATTCCTTATAGCTTAAATAGACATTCCAGTCTCGTTTCAATCTCGCTGAGCGAGAGATTGAGACTATAAAAAGAGTCACCTTTGTAGGCTTGTTGTTGTTGTAGTTTGTTCTTGTCGTTGTTAGAGATCTATCAGACCGGTACGACAACTGTTAACAGCGCGTTATATTTACAAGAATACGTTTGCTTGTAAGGTAATTTTTCGTTGCAAGCTAAACGTCTTTTCTTTCCCCCCCCCCACTCGTCGGTAGGAAATATCGACAGTATCAATGTATATATAAGTTGTGTACGTATATAACGGAGATTTAAGGGATTATTGCCCTCATATTCCTTATTGTCTATTTACTTAACAGCCCGTGACTCGTCTAGTGTTTGGTCCGTGCTTGTCGAGCCTATAATACACATAACGAAAACGACATAGAACGACATACACGTCTGCTGCAAGTGCTTCTGGGTGATTCGCCAACCGCCCTTGGAGGAGAGCTGGAACATGCTGTAACAACGATGCTTCTAGACATGGATCTAAGACAATGTGTGTTTTTTTATATGACTTATTGTCTTCAAGGCATTCCGTCAGCAGTAGTGGTGTGGCCGACTATCTTTGGCTTGTGTGTTCTTTATTTGATACCGTCATCCGGCACATGGGGATAGCTTCTTAACCCATCTTTCTTGTTTGTGCGTCTCGGATACAACTCAACTGAGCTTAACCCAGCTCATACAAACCGGTGCACCTGTCATGTCCGATCCCGACTTGCATACTTCCAGTGAACTGGCCGGTCACAAAAATTTGACACCTATCAAAAGATGCCACGATTAAAATTCTGTAGTGTTTACTCCGCTAGATAGATAGATAGATAGATAGATAGATAGATAGATAGATAGATAGATAGATAATTACCAGGTTCTACCTGGCTATTATCAAACGATATAAATTAATAATAGTTTACGGAAAACAATTTTAATGCCTATGATGAAATTTTCGGGCATTCTCCGTTACCCATGATTGTTACCTTTTCCTGAAATGATTATTTCAAAGTAGGCTTAAACAACAAAACTCAAGTCCTACTTAAAACTAATTCAAGCCTCAAAGACATCGCGACGTCCAAAACTTCCTAAAAATACTCGAATAAATGACCACCTATAAATCGGTACAGCCATTGGATATTAGTTCATATACTCCGAGAGTGCGGGGTGGTACTGATTGGTTCTCGTTGAGAATGGAAATGTCTGTGGAATTCTTTCACGTTTTTAGAATCTATAGAACGCAGTGAAGTTGGTCCGGTGGCGGGGAGGGGCGGACAAAACGGACAGTGCGTCATTATTGGAAATCCGTAATGTACGGGTCTCCGAATTGTATGTTTAGGATGGAGACGGTCGTCGCAGACCTCAATTTGCACCAAAAATGACAATGGGCCGCGAAGAAATATTAAACCAGCAAATTGGAAAATTCAGTGTAACTTTGTTCAGTCCGCGGTCGGTTTTCTATCTGTCTAACGGATTCCATCACCCACCCACGCACACACACACACACACACACACACACACACACACACACACACACACACACATATATATATATATATATATATATATATATATATATATATATATATATATATATTAGTGTTGGGACTATTAATGGAATCGGTATCGGAATCGTAAACATTTGAGTCTATTTTCTGATGCCACAACCGATCCCTTAAATTATATTTTTCATTTGATTTTGGTTTATGAAACATCTTCCAATGTTTGTAATAATAATAGAATAATAAATATTTATTGATGTAAACTTCCAGTGGGACTAAAATCTCTAGATCACCAAATCACAATTGTGTTTTGAGTTTGAGAAAATATAGGGGTATTTAAGATGTGTTTTTACGGTAATCGGGATAAAATAATACTTTTATAGTACAAATATTTAGAGATTTATAGCAATCGGAACTGGAATCAGTCATTGTATCGGAATCCGGAATTTAGTACGGAATCGCTAATTGTATCGGACTCGGGGGAAGTATTAGAATTCTCCCATAACTATTATATATATATATATATATATATATATATATATATATATATATATATATATATATATATATATATATATATATATATATACCAGCAAAAGTACCCATCGTTGACTGGGTTCAAAAACAGCCTACAGAAAATGGACTCTGATTTATGAAAGTATAATAGGTTATGAAAAGGAAGGGTTGTAAAGAGATAGCTTCGAATGTGGGGGTATCAAAAGCAAAGCAAAATATGATGAAAGTAAAAATAAAATAGATAACCCCCATAATTTATTATGCCATACCTGTTCACACTGAAACACTTATCACAATATTCTGTGGATCTATATTAAAAATCCTTGTTAAAATTTGTGACATATTTCCATTATATGGAGGTCAGGTGCGAACGAACACCCCATAATTTTATTATACCATATTTCTTAACACTGAAACATAGTTATCAGAGTATACTTACGTAGATGAATATGAAAAGTCTTTATTAAAGTTTGTGCCTATTTCCATTCTATGGAGGCCAGGCGCGAACGCAGACCCCACAATTTTATTAAACCATACCTATTTAAGTATAAATATACTTATCAAAGTATTATTATCTACATCTATATCAAAAACACTAGTAAACATTTTTTTTGTTTTTTTTCCCCCATACTTTGTGGACCAGACGCGAACGCAGACCACATAATTTTAATGAATCACCGTTCTGCCAGACCAAACATACCCATTCCTGTGTCTCGATATATCTATCATTATATTTAAAATAGTCAACCATATAGGAGCCTATTCGTGACCAGACACACGCACACACACACACAGACATTCAGCTTTATATTATATATGTGTTTGTTTGTGTGTGTGTGTGTGTGGGTGGGTGTGTGTGTGTAAGAAAAAGAAAACTAAAACTGTAAGTTGAACTTCACAATCAAAATCTATTGCGTATTGAGCTTTCTTATTCGGATGGGATTTAATTATCTATGTGCAGATACTGTTATTTATATTAGTTTGAGTATACCATTGCGCATATCAGGTAAGCACTACATCCCTTCGATTTCATTAATATATATATATATATATGATGATTGCTACGTCTTGTCAGACGATTGCCACTCCCTCAGACATTTAAAATCCATGACCCCAAATGTCCAAGGGAGTATCTATACAAAGATGATGTTACAGAGTCTTAGCTTTGTACGACAGCTAAGTCTCTCTCTCTCGGTTCAAAATGTTCAGATCCAGCAACAAGCAAGAGCAAGATAGCCAGCAACAAATTAAACTGCAGACCAGCTTAATGCGGGTAATGGTCTTCCGCTTTATGGTGTTTTAAATCAGAGATTTGCTTCTCCTAGAAAGGTTGCCTTCACCACGGCTTACGGGAGACCTCTCCACCCCAATACACATATACACACACACACAAATATACACGGTGCTAGTTGGCCGTTGACCCAGAAAAAGAGTTCATTCGTCCTTTGGAAGGTCTTGTTTTTAATCCTCCAGGGAGACTAGCCTCCCTCCTCATCAAACAAGTCTGGTGGGGGAACCAGTTTAGTCGCCGGTGACCCGACCATGAAGCAGGTAGTACTGGGTTACATGGTACCAGTAGCATATAACATGACCTGACACATATATATATATACACACATATATATATACATATATATATATATATATATATATATATATATATATATATATATAGGAAAGCTGTCTTTGTGCGTGTGAGTTCCGTCGATAAGAGCTCGGAAATGGCGTGGCCGATTTTTTTTCAAATTTCACACGAAGGTACTTGATGTGTTCTTGCATCGGTTTTGTGTTGGAATGCATTCGATAAGTAGTGAACATCGACAATCGGAAAATCCGAGTAAAGAAAAGAAAAGAATAAAAAATATAACATCACAACTGTATTTGAGAATGTATTATTTGATTGAAATTCAATATTGAGATTAATATTATTTATTAATTTATTTATTGTGGAATTTTATTGTCATCGTTTCGGGCCAGGTAACCCTCTAGCCGGCTTTGTGTAGGACTAAATCGCTATCTTCAGACAATTCTCACGTGGAACCGTAGAGAATTAACGTCTCTATTCACTACGCCACGGCCCCGAAGGGCGATAAAGGTTGGATTTTTTGGTCCTATAAATCCACGTTTATTATATTATCTGATCTTCCATGGTCGGATCCGTAACGAATGGTATATATGTTATTTTACTGGAATTCATTATTGAGATAAGTAGTATTTTTGTAATTTCGCCAGCTTTGGATAGGATTGAAACCGCTATCTTCAGACAATTCTTACCTGGAACTGTGAAGATTCAACGTTTTTATCCACTGCGCCACGGACCGCGAATGTTTACTTGGCCAAACACGTGGTGAGACGACAACAACTATGGATGGCAGTCATTGCTGAGGATGCAGTTAGAAGATTCGGGGTTCCTATCCCGTCGCGGTTACCACCTGACGAAGGCCAGAGAAATAGTTTGTCGAAACGTCGCGAAACAATGACTAAAAAATGAGGATAATCGTCCGCAATAAATTAATGTATTTGAGAAGTTTTATCACCGCAGAAATTCCCAGCCTATAAAAAATCAACTGAAGATTCTTAAACCAGGGGCGCGTTCGAATTGAAGGTTTCATTTTAAAGCATAACTAAAGCATAATATTTGACTTTCGTGCGTTTAAGTTGAATTCAAGTGATTATGTAAAAGATATCATAAAATCAGCATGCAGTTATTTGATAAGATAGAGGCGCGTTCGGTATGAATGTTTCTGCTTAGAGCACAGTTGAACAATGATACTGTACTTCTGTATTTGAAACTAAAGACATTATCTACAAAACTCTTCTAAAGAAATTTATAATTTAAAAGTAATCCCCCACGTTAAATGTCATTCAATAAACTTTTACAAAAGGTCCTTCTAATATAAAAGCTAAGTCTGTTGATAATAACTTTACAGCAGGGAGGAAAGCTCGCTAAATAAATTAATATTATAATTAATTAATTTAATTAAGTCATTCAATTAAGTTTTTTTAATTTTTTTTTTTTTAGAAAGCTAAGTCTGTTATTGACGATAATAATTTTACGGTATGGAGGAAATTGAATTACAATTAAGATTTCTTTTTAGGATAACAATGGAAATAAATTAAAATAAAATTAAATAAATTAAATTAAATATATAAATTAATAAATGAATATACCACATATGGAATTAAAATATATTTCAATAGTAACAAACTAATAAAAATATAGTTAAAATGATATTGCATACTATTATATATTGTTATAACAGTATACTGTCATTCAACAAATTTTTAAAAATTAAATTATGGACTATAATTTAAAGATATTAAAAATACATATAAAAAAATTGGTAGTATATTTGAATTAAATAGATTATATTAGAGAAAATATATTAATTTGAAGTAAATCTAATAGACATATCAAGTAATCATTGATGTAAAATACTTCATTTTCTCCCGATGGGTTAATGGCGGAATAGATTAAAAGATTGACACCATGACACACCGATTCTCGTCAGATGACCGAAGTTAAACAGCGTCGAGCCTGGTTAGTACCAGATTGGTGACCATTTTGGAATTCTAGGCGCTGTATGTGCTCTCCGCTTATCTCGGCATCTGTTTCCAGTTGTCCTGCACATACACTTTACTTGCCACTGGTATTTAACAATGTCGACTAAGGAGAGGTGGGGTTGGTGATTGCGCACCTCATATCACAAAAACTTCACGCGCAGGCACCCTTTCGTGGGTATCCACAGTCTGTCAAAGACTGAAAGAGCCCTATATATATATATATATATATATATATATATATATATATATATATATATATATATATATATACTGTATTAACAAAACCAAGACTTCAAAAAAAAATTGATAGCAAAAAAAAGTGTATTTCATTGTAAGTTACAATTGTTTCAAGACCGATTGCACAATTTCAAGAATTATGGCGTTTGACTCTGCGCAGGTTGTTGACTTGGTTGGCCTTTACTTACTAAAGGAGATAGACAGGAAAATTCCAGGTTTAAATGGGGGGGGGGCTTCATAGGGATGGCGCACTTTTTATAGTTAATTCTAGCGATCGCATTACGGAA